>NC_034182.2:38174896-38314998 GCF_002021735.2 Oncorhynchus kisutch
AGGTGGTGATACAGCCCGACAGGATGCTCTCGATCAAGCAGCCACACACAAGCCTAAGATCACCATACGCAATGCCAAGCGTCGGCTGGAGTGGTGTAAAGCTCGCCGCCATTGGACTCTGGAGCAGTGGAAAAGCGTTCTCTGGAGTGATGAATCACTCTTCATCATCTGGCAGTCCAACGGACAAATCTGAGTTTAGCAGATGCCAGGAGGACGCTACCTGTCCCAATGCTTAGTGCCAAATGGAAAACATTTCACTACATTCACAATAACATCTGCTAACTGTGTGTATGTGACCAATAAACAATTTGATTTGATTTGAAAGTTTGGTGGAGGAGGAATAATGATTTTTTATGGTTAGGGCTAGGCCCCTTAGTTTCAGTGAAGGTAAATCTTAACACAACAAAATTAAATAATATTATTTATGATTCTGTACTTCCAACAATGTGGTAAAAGTTTGGGGAAGGCCATTTCCTGTTTCAGCATGACAATGCCCCCGTGCACAAAGCAAGGTCCACACAGAAATGGTTTGTCGAGATCGGTGTGGAAAAACTTGACTGGCTTGCATAGAGCCCTGACCTTAACCCCATCGAAGACCTTTGGGATAAATTGGAACACCGACTGCGAGCCAGGCGTAATCGTTCAACGTCAGTGCCCGACCTCACTAATGCTCTTGTGAATGAATGGAAGCAAGTCCCCGCAGCAATGTTCCAACATCTAGTGGAAAGCCTTCCCAGGAGAGTGGAGGCTGTTGTAGCATCAAAGGGGGGGACCAACTCCATATTAATGCCAATGATTTTAGAATGAGATGTCGACGAGCAGGTGTCACATACTTTTGGTAATGTAGTGTATATTCCTATATCTTTGTGGCGGGTTATTTTTCTTTGACAAAGTACACTTTATTAATTGTAGCATCTAGCTATTCCTTAGGCCACACATTTGCCGGCATGTAACTTTTCCTAATTTAGTCCATGAGCTCTTATTTTCTTCTGGATATTAATTACACAAAGACACACTGAATTGAAGTGGCCCTGTCTACTTTTACAACAGCACGGGCCAAATGTTGTTATTTCCCATGTTCGTTAATAACCCATTCCCAAATCCATTCCATTAATCATGTAGCCTCTGAGACATGTCCAGGACTCATGGAAGCCCCTCCCTCATGGCTGTATACTGTTGACTGGGGCCATCCCCATTGGCCATGCTCATGGAAGCCCCTCCCTCGTGGCTGTATACTGTTGACTGGGGCCATCCCCATTGGCCATGCTCAATCATGTTTCTTCCTGCTCACTGATGTTGACTGACAACACTGGTGGGCAATGATGGGCAATACTGCTAATGTAAATTCTGGGGAATAGAGAGAGAGAGAGAGAGAGAGATTCTATTATAAGTCTCAGTGGTATTTAAACTGCTACAATTATATGGTAACACTTGGGTGACCAGAGCAGCCACTGTGTCTACTACACTGTAGGGTTAGAGACACCCCTCTATGGGCATACCTGATGCTCTCTCTCTCTCTCACACACACACACACACACACACACACACACACACACACACACACACACACACACACACACACACACACACACACACACACACACACACACACACACAACACCCAGCTGGGGTTGTGAAGTTGGCCAGGCACAAGGCAGCAGAGACTCAACAGTAGGGGGTGCTAGTTAGCTAGAGACATACAGTATGTATCCCTTTTCAAGCTAGTTAACTAGAGAGACATATGGATCCCTTATCAAGCTAGTTAGCTAGAGAGACATATGAATCCCTTATCAAGCTAGTTAGCTAGAGAGACATATGTATCCCTTATCAAGCTAGTTAGCTTGAGAGACATATGGATCCCTTATCAAGCTAGTTAGCTAGAGAGACATATGTATCCCTTATCAAGCTAGTTAGCTAGAGAGACATATGTATCCCTTATCAAGCTAGTTATCTAGAGACATATGTATCCCCTATCAAGCTAGTTAGCTAGAGAGACATATGTGTCCCTTATCAAGCTAGTTAGCTAGAGAGACATATATATATCCCCTATCAAGCAAGTTAGCAAGAGAGACATATATATCCCTTATCAAGCTAGTTAGCTAGAGAGACATATGTGTCCCTTATCAAGCTAGTTAGCTAGAGAGACATATATCCCCTATCAATCTAGTTAGCTAGAGAGACATATATATCCCCTATCAAGCTAGTTAGCTAGAGACATATGTATCCCCTATCAAGCTAGTTAGCTAGAGATACATATGTATCCCTTATCAAGCTAGTTAGCTAGAGAGGCATATGTATCCCCTATAAAGCTAGTTAGCTAGAGAGACATATGGATCCCCTATCAAGCTAGTTAGCTAGAGAGACATATGTATCCCCTATCAAGCTAGTTAGCTAGAGAGACATATGTGTCCCTTATCAAGCTAGTTAGCTAGAGAGACATATATATCCCCTATCAAGCTAGTTAGCTAGAGAACCATATATATATCCCCTATCAAGCTAGTTAGCTAGAGAGACATATGTGTCCCTTATCAAGCTAGTTAGCGAGAGACATATGTATCCCCTATCAAGCTAGTTAGCTAGAGAGACATATGTATCCCCTATCAAGCTAGTTAGCTAGAGAGGCATATGTATCCCTTATCAAGCTAGTTAGCTGGTGCAGCCTGGTCTTATAGACTAGATGTGACATAGTAAATGTACATTCAAATTAGTATCATATGTTACGGTTAGGATATTACATAAGACAGAAGATTACTTAAGGCAAAAACGAAGTTGGGTGATTGGTTGGGGAGGATGGGTGGGCATATAACGCAAACATCTAGCAACCCAAAGATTGTGTGTTTGAATCTCATCACGGACCACTTTAGCATTATAGCTAATTAGTAACTTTGCAATTGCTTACTACTTTTTAACTACTTAGCATGTTAGCTAACCATTCCCAGACCCTAACCTTAACCCTTTAACCTTACTCCTAACCCTAACCTTAACCCTAACCTTAACCCTAACCTTAACCCTTTACCCTAACACTGAGACTAGCTAACCTTAGCCACCTAGCTAATGTTAGCATTGGCAACCTAGTTATTGTTAGCATTAGCCACCTACCTAGCGTTAGCCACAACAAATTGGAATTTGTAACATTTAGCAAATTTGTAACATATTGCACGAATTCCATTCCGTAACATGCTGTACAAATTGGAATTTATAACATATGGTGCAAATTGCAATTCGTAACATATCAAATGAATTGTCATATTATACGGAACAGATGATGGACATCCACAAATTAATACATAGCGTACGAACATATATCATACTAATTGAAGTGTGACAGATTTACTTTTACTATGTTACGTCTATCCCGGAGTCCAGGTTGGCTGGTGAGACATATGTATCCACTACCAAGCTAGTTCACTGGTGTTGACGTCTATCCACTATCAAGCTAGTTCACTGGTGAGACGTCTATCCACTATCAACTGGTGAGACACATGTATCCCTTTTCAAGCTAGTTAGCTGGTGAGACATGTGTATCCACTATTAAGCTAGTTAGCTGGTGAGACATGTGTATCCACTATTAAGCTAGTTAGCTGGTGAGACATGTGTATCCACTATTAAGCTAGTTAGTTGGTGAGACATGTGTATCCACTATTAAGCTAGTTAGCTGGTGGGACATGTGTATCCACTATTACGCTAGTTAGCTGGTGAGACATGTGTATCCACTATTAAGCTAGTTAGCTGGTGAGACATGTGTATCCACTATTAAGCTAGTTAGCTGGTGAGACATGTGTATCCACTATTAAGCTAGTTAGCTGGTGAGACATGTGTATCCACTATTAAGCTAGTTAGCTGGTGAGGCATGTGTATCCACTATTACGCTAGTTAGCTGGTGAGACATGTGTATCCACTATTACGCTAGTTAGCTGGTGAGACATGTGTATCCACTATTAAGCTAGTTAGCTGGTGAGACATGTGTATCCACTATTAAGCTAGTTAGCTGGTGAGACATGTGTATCCACTATTAAGCTCTCCCATTCTTCTCTCCACCACCAGCATAATGGATTGTGATTCCAGGAAATGTATCCGTGTGTGCAGAGTCGTGCCGTGGGCCTGGGGCATGGGCCTTCAGTGAAGTCCTACACTGTCCCACCCGAATTAATCCACCTCTTATTACCATCATTATGATGCCATGGCTCTAGACACTATACATTTAGACAGAAACGCAGTATAACGAGGCGTTGCGTCGCCTTGAAATTTACATTTTTATTCAGAGAATTGCAGGGGAAGAGTACAATACCTTTTCATTGTGAAGCTCCCGTTGCCCTGCGCGCTTGTTCGTTGAGCTGTAGATCCACTCGGGTGTCCCCAAAAGTTTTCAAAAGCACCATTGCTTGTAAGTGCCCAGCCGTACTTTGGTGTCTCGTTGCTGCCTTGGTTAGACAACTTAAGTTTGCAAAGCCAGTGTGGCTCCAAACACCAAATCGATCACTTGCAAATAATAGGCATTCTCAGCAGTACAGTTTGCAGTGCTACTCGGAGCCTGTGAGCCATTGATAACGCTCGTAGTTGGAACTTTGAAAGTGGTGAAACGAACCCCTTTCCCGCCTGTGACAGGCTTTGTAGCGTCGGCGTCGACCTCTCCTGACAATGTCTAACTTTTCTTGAAAAGTTTGTCTTGAGAATGGCGTTATAATTATATCCTCGACCAAATCGATATCTTCTCCTTCCGCCATTGTGGGTTGAAAAAACAGCTTAGTAGTATGCAAATTAATTTGTTTATCAAATTCAGTTTCCTAGTTCTGAGGTTCTGCATTGACCTGCCCATATAGGACCTGCCTCTCAATATTGGTAATCCAATTACAAGACGTGCACGCACTACGCCTGCTAGCTGGCTCCTGTGTAACACTGTACAATAGCCAACTCTAAAGCTGATTGGTTGACACAAATTTTTTATTTCCATTCACTTTAAGCTACAAGCGCCCACACTGTTGATTCTGAAGGCCTGAGGGCAGATTTTTTTATACCCTGGCAACACATGATGGCTGAATATGATTGGATAAAAGATCTAACATAAAGACCAGCCCTCCAAATCTCAACCTGGGGCTGGAAGCAGTGCAACCAAGAGGAAAGCTATGAAATGAAGAGTATAACTCTTACTCTGGGAAATAATTTAATACATATTTGTGGGAAAAAATATTTAAAAAAAGATGATATTCTGATGATGTTTAGGCCAGCAGAGAAGGCCTTGCTGGCCCTGACGGCCCACCACTGCGTGTGTGAGTGTGTGTGTGTGTGTGTCTGTGTGTGCGTGCATTCGTTCGTTGACTACAACATGTTTTATTTATTTATTGTACCTTTATTTAACCAGGCAAGTCATTTAAGAACAAATTTCTTATTTTCAATGACGGCCTAGGAACAGTGGGTTAACTGCCTGTTCAGGGGCAGAACGACAGATTTGTACCTTATCAGCTCGGGGATTTGAACTTGCAACCTTCCGGTTACTAGTCCAACGCTCTAACCACTAGGCTTATAGCGTATGTGTTTATAGAGTACGGTGATATAACTGTCCAACTCACAGGCGCATTACTAAAGTCTACGGCCCTCCTACGAGCATATGTTTCTGTTATATTGTACAGTGCCAATGTGTTTTAACATGTGTCAACCCACCACTCCAGTGCTTTATCGTCTCTTTAAATATGTGACGTTTTAACTGTAGCATGGGTTGTAATTAATAACATTCCAGGAGTATCTACCTATGGAGAGAATATTACGTCATCACATCGGAACACAAGGTCACTGGCTGACAAGGGCAGCATGGAAAATCACTTTGTATTGTGCTACACTCTACATGGCACCACATCATGCAAATCATATACATAGCACGTCTCTGATGGATCACATAGCCCTGAAGGCCCTGCCAATGTATGACTTGTTAAGGTAACGTACGGTATGTTAATGTACTTGTACATATGATATGGTGGATATTAAACTCATTATCGTTGCACGCCCTGGGAAAGCCTGTTGCATACATTGACGCTCTTGTAACGGCTCTCGTTGGGAGAAGGAGACCATGGCGCAGCGTACATCGTACTTTTATTGATGACATCAAAAGATAACAAAAAAAAACGAAAGCGCACAGTTCTGTCAGGTACAGACACTAAACAGAAAACAAGATCCCACAAAACCCAAAAGGAAAATGACAATTTATATGTGATCCCCAATCAGAGACAACGATAGACAGCTGCCTCTGATTGGGAACCACACACACACACACACACACACACACACACACACACGGCCAAAAACAAAGACATAGAAAACATAGGCTTTCCCACCCGAGTCACACCCTGACCTGACCAAACATAGAGAATAATAAGGATCTCTAAGGTCAGGGCGTGACAGATTGAAATTGAAATTCACTGAAGACAGGAACTCGCTTGTGCAGTATATCTACCTTGGGTAAAATGTTTTTAAAAAATACATTGTTTTAATGTAAAGAAGTAGGATCATAATTTGAGCAACTTTGTTACAGCAGGGAAATTGTCCTGCAGCATTCATGGACATTTTTTGTAAGGGTTGATACGCTTTTCGTAACGGAATATCAAGTTTGACATTTTAAAGTGGAAATTACAAACTGCAGGAGCCTCCTTAAACCTCAAATACACTAAACTTTAGCATTTCCTGCTGTGAAAAAAAAACTGTAGCAAGAATAGAGTGATCAAATTAAGATCCCACAATGGTTCCTCAATTAAAAGTTATGAGATTATGCCGCTGGACTTTGTGGTTTAGTACGGTACCCTGCGTCACAGCTTCATTTCTCCAGACCACCAGAAGGGGGAGCTAGAGCACTGATTATGCTTTGGGTCCCAAGGCTTAATGAGTCTCTACCTGACAACGAAGGGGTGATACAAACCAAATAGAAACTGATAATTATGCATGACTACAAAATTGAATTTCGTTGAACTGAATGATGAGGAGGAAGAATCGGATTTAATTTAGAACAATAGATTAAGAATTGCTATTCCTCTGTCTGCATGCACATGATTTTATGCATTCGTGAATTAAATCGCAATAGCTGACATGTTGCGGTTCATCTGATGAAGGTGCACATGGGCCTATTTATATAATGAATATGAATTCGGAGGGCAGAAATTATTAAATATTTAAGCTTTTAGACCTCTCACTAAAGTCGTCAGTCATACAAAAGTTTTGCAGCACACAGATTCCAGATTGACTTTTCCGGTCGCTCATCATCTTCAACCATCAGTGAGTCGATGGCTTGAATAGTCTTGCTGGAAATGGAATCCCACGGTAGATGTGTTTTTGGTTAATTGCCAGGCGGCATTGGTGGAGAGAGTCAGGCGGAGATCGACCTGTGTAAATGATATGAGCAAAAAGCATTCAGTTGGATTTGGAATGGCAAGCCAGACAAAATGAAAAGGGTCTATTGTCTCACCCCATGTTCAAGAATGGCCTTTTTCCCTTCATTCAGATTACAACTGCTCACTTTCAGTTGTTTGAAAATTAAATAATCTACAAAATATCGTTATTTTTTTAAATAAGGACTGAAGGAATGAGATCGTGAACTCTGCAAACAACGTTTCCAGTCTGAGAATGAGACCGGTAAATGACTGTAATTAATCCATCCACCCATTATTGGCTATTAGTGGGACAATAGACTTTTGCCAAGAAGGAGGGTAGGGGAGAATTGTATCATTACGGATCAATGTTTTCACTTGATGTCAAACGAGTTTGATCGGGTTTAAATCAGGAGACCTACATGTAGAGATTAAACAAATATGTTTAGATATAATGTAGGCCTACGGTAGGTGTTGTAGGTCTTTTATTTATTTAACCTTTATTTTACTACAAAAAGGTCTACTTACTCTGCTGGCGTCTTGACCCAGTTTATGCCCTCATTTGCAATGCAAATGTTGGCGGCAGCGTGTTAGGACTGTAACCTCCAGAGAACTTGAAAACGAGCTGGAGCTGAGAGATTCATCAAAAATAAAAGGTATTTTTTTGGTTCAGTGCATTTTCTTTAAAAAAAAGTGTATTGCCTATTAATGTGTAGGCATACTGTGTTATAAAATCGATAATTGTGTACTAAGAACGTGAATGGGATAGATCCCGAGGCAAATGTTGCTTCTTCATCAACATCTTTATGCCTTCATTAATAAATAATGATAATGATATCGATATAGCAGTTTTTTGGGGGGGGGAGGGGTAAATAACCTAACTATATCACCAATATGTTTTTAACTTTATTGAATAAACGATTTTAAGATGAGATAAATAAACATGTGGCCTTGTTTGTGTACTATTGAATGGCATGTACACTGCTGTGATTTTCCCCCTTTCAATTTATCTCTACTTTTGTATATTTTTAATACTGAATGTGTTAGGGTTTTCATCCATCGAAAGAGAGTCGGACCAAAATGCAGCATGGTTAATACGATACATGTTTAATGACGAAATAACACGACAATACAAAAACAACAACCCGACCGTGAAAACCTATACAGCCTATCTGGTGACAACTAACACAAAGACAGGAACAATCACCCAAGAAACACTCAAAGAATATGGCTGCCTAAATATGGTTCCCAATCAGAGACAACGAAAATCACCTGCCTCTGATTGAGAACCGCCTCAGGCAACCATAGACCTTGCTAGAGCACCCCACTAAGCCACAATCCCAAAACCTATGAAAAACACCCATACATAAACACAACACAAAATAAACCCATGTCACACCCTGGCCTGACCAAATAAATATAGAAAACACAAAATACTAAGACCAGGGCGTGACAGAACCCCCCCCCCCCCCCCAAGGTGCGGACTCCCGGCCCGCAGGGTGGGGGCGATGATGTCAAAGTTGGGCCAACTTTTCTGATGACAGAAAGAGTTTGGAAGAATGGCTGCCCTGTGAGTTCTGCTTTACATAGAGACAATTTGAACGGTTTTAGAAGCTTTAGAGTGTTTTCTATTCAATTATATTTATTACATGCATATATTAGCAATTTTTTACAGATTCTTTGTCAGTTTACTATGGGCACGCATTTCTCCAACGGGGGCAGTATTCTGCCATAGCCTTAACAGGTTTTAAACAAAGTTATGTAACACCCAGTTCTCCTGTGTGAAAAGAATTAGCCTTTTAACTGGTTATGAGAGACTGATCAAATCAAATCAAAGTTTATTTGTCATGTGCGCCCTGAAGACAACAGATGTAGACCTTACAGCAAAATGCTGACTTACAGGCTCTAACCAATAGTGCAAAAAAGGTATTAGGTGAACAATAGGTAAGTAAGGAAATAAACACAGTAAAAAGACAATTGAAAATAACAGTAGAGAGGCTATATACAGTAGAGAGGCTACATACAGTAGAGAGGCTATATACAGTAGAGAGGCTATATACAGTAGAGAGGCTATATACAGTAGAGAGGCTATATACAGTAGAGAGGCTATATACAGTAGAGGGGCTATATACAGTAGAGAGGCTATATACAGTAGAGGGGCTATATACAGAAGAGAGGCTATATACAGTAGAGAGGCTACATACAGTAGAGAGGCTATATACAGTAGAGGGGCTATATACAGTAGAGAGGCTATATACAGTAGAGGGGCTATATACAGTAGAGAGGCTACATACAGTAGAGAGGCTATATACAGTAGAGTGGGTACATACAGTAGAGAGGTTATATACAGTAGAGAGGCTATATACAGTAGAGTGGGTACATACAGTAGAGAGGCTATATACAGTAGAGAGGTTATATACAGTAGAGAGGTTATATACAGTAGAGAGGCTATATACAGTAGAGAGGCTATATACAGTAGAGTGGGTACATACAGTAGAGAGGTTATATACAGTAGAGAGGCTATATACAGTAGAGAGGCTATATACAGTAGAGTGGGTACATACAGTAGAGAGGCTATATACAGTAGAGAGGTTATATACAGTAGAGAGGCTATATACAGTAGAGAGGGTATATACAGTAGAGAGGCTATATACAGTAGAGAGGCTATATACAGTAGAGAGGCTATATACAGTAGAGAGGCTCAATACAGTAGAGAGGCTATATACAGTAGAGGCTATATACAGTAGAGAGGCTATATACAGTAGAGAGGCTATATACAGTAGAGAGGCTATATACAGTAGAGAGGCTACATACAGTAGAGAGGCTACATACAGTAGAGAGGCTACATACAGTAGAGAGGTTATATACAGTAGAGAGGCTATATGCAGTAGAGAGGCTATATACAGTAGAGAGGCTACATACAGTAGAGAGGTTATATACAGTAGAGAGGCTACATACAGTAGAGGGGCTATATACAGTAGAGAGGCTACATACAGTAGAGAGGCTATATACAGTAGAGAGGCTATATACAGTAGAGAGGCTATATACAGTAGAGAGGCTATATACAGTAGTGAGGCTATAAATGTAGCGAGGCTATATACAGTAGAGAGGCTATATACAGTAGAGAGGCTATATACAGTAGAGAGGCTATATACAGTAGAGAGGGTATATACAGTAGTGAGGCTATATACAGTAGAGAGGCTATATACAGTAGAGAGGCTACATACAGTAGAGAGGCTATATACAGTAGAGAGGGTATATACAGTAGAGAGGATATATACAGTAGAGAGGCTATATACAGTAGAGAGGGTATATACAGTAGAGAGGGTATATACAGTAGTGAGGCTATAAATGTAGCGAGGCTATATACAGTAGAGAGGCTATATACAGTAGAGAGGGTATATACAGTAGAGAGGATATATACAGTAGAGAGGCTATATACAGTAGAGAGGGTATATACAGTAGAGAGGCAATATACAGTAGAGAGGCTATATACAGTAGACAGGCTATATACAGTAGAGAGGCTATATACAGTAGAGAGGCTATATACAGTAGAGAGGGTATATACAGTAGTGAGGCTATATACAGTAGAGAGGCTATATACAGTAGAGAGGCTACATACAGTATAGAGGCTATATACAGTAGAGAGGGTATATACAGTAGAGAGGATATATACAGTAGCGAGGCTATATACAGTAGAGAGGGTATATACAGTAGAGATGGTATATACAGTAGAGAGGCTATATACAGTAGAGAGGCTATATACAGTAGAGAGGCTATATACAGTAGAGAGGCTATATACAGTAGAGTGGCTATATACAGTAGAGAGGGTATATACAGTAGAGAGGCTATATACAGTAGAGAGGCTATATACAGTAGAGTGGCTATATACAGTAGAGAATGGCTATATACAGTAGAGAGGCTATATACAGTAGAGAGGCTATATACAGTAGAGAGGCTATATACGGTAGAGAGGCTTTATACAGTAGAGAGGCTATATACAGTAGAGAGGCTATATACAGTAGAGTGGCTATATACAGTAGAGAATGGCTATATACAGTAGAGAGGCTATATACAGTAGAGAGGCTATATACAGTAGAGAGGCTATATACAGTAGAGAGGCTATATACAGTAGAGAGGTTATATACAGTAGAGAGGCTATATACAGTAGAGAGGCTATATACAGTAGAGAGGCTATATACAGTAGAGAGGCTATATACAGTAGAGAGGCTATATACAGTAGAGAGGTTATATACAGTAGAGAGGCTATATACAGTAGAGAGGCTATATACAGTAGAGAGGCTATATACAGTAGAGAGGTTATATACAGTAGAGAGGCTATATACAGTAGAGAGGCTATATACAGTAGAGAGGCTATATACAGTAGTGAGGCTATATACAGTAGAGAGGCTATATACAGTAGAGAGGCTATATACAGTAGAGAGGCTATATACAGTAGTGAAGCTATATACAGTAGAGAGGCTCTATACAGTAGAGAGGCTATATACAGTAGAGAGGCTCTATACAGTAGAGAGGCTATATACAGTAGAGAGGCTATATACAGTAGAGAGGCTACATACAGTATAGAGGCTATATACAGTAGAGGCTATATACAGTAGCGAGGCTATATACAGTAGAGAGGCTATATACAGTAGAGAGGCTATATACAATAGAGAGGCTGTATACAGTAGAGAGGCTATATACAGTAGAGAGGCTACATACAGTAGAGAGGCTTTATACAGTAGAGAGGCTATATACAGTAGAGAGGCTATATACAGTAGAGAGGCTATATACAATAGAGAGGATGTATACAGTAGAGAGGCTATATACAGTAGAGAGGCTGTATACAGTAGAGAGGCTATATACAGTAGAGAGGCTATATACAGTAGAGAGGCTACATACAGTAGAGAGGTTATATACAGTAGAGTGGCTATATACAGTAGAGAGGGTATATACAGTAGAGAGGCTACATACAGTAGAGAGGCTATATACAGTAGAGAGGCTATATACAGTAGAGGCTATATACAGTAGAGTGGCTATATACAGTAGCGAGGGTATATACAGTAGAGAGGCTATATACAGTAGAGAGGCTATATACAGTAGAGAGGCTATATACAGTAGAGAGGCTATATACAGTAGAGAGGCTATATACAGTAGAGAGGCTACATACAGTAGAGTGGTTATATACAGTAGAGAGGCTATATACAGTAGAGAGGCTATATACAGTAGAAAGGCTATATACAGTAGAGAGGCTATATACAGTAGAGAGGCTACATACAGTAGAGTGGTTATATACAGTAGAGAGGCTATATACAGTAGAGAGGCTATATACAGTAGAGAGGCTATATACAGTAGAGAGGCTACATACAGTAGAGAGGCTATATACAGTAGAGAGGCTACATACAGTAGAGAGGCTATATACAGTAGAGAGGCTATATACAGTAGAGAGGCTATATACAGTAGAGAGGATATATACAGTAGAGAGGCTATATACAGTAGAGAGGCTATATACAGTAGAGAGGCTATATACAGTAGAGAGGCTCTATACAGTAGAGAGGCTATATACAGTAGAGAGGCTATATACAGTAGAGAGGCTCTATACAGTAGAGAGGCTCTATACAGTAGAGAGGCTATATACAGTAGAGAGGCTATATACAGTAGAGAGGCTATATACAGTAGAGAGGCTATATACAGTAGAGAGGCTGTATACAGTAGAGAGGCTTTATACAGTAGAGAGGCTATATACAGTAGAGAGGCTATATACAGTAGAGAGGCTATATACAGTAGAGAGGCTCTATACAGTAGAGAGGCTATACCATTAGCGAGGCTATATACAGTAGAGAGGCTATATACAGTAGAGAGGCTATATACAGTAGAGAGGCTATATACAGTAGAGAGGCTATACCATTAGCGAGGCTATATACAGTAGAGAGGCTATATACAGTAGAGAGGCTATAACAGTAGCGAGGCTATACCAGTAGCGAGGCTACAACAGTAGTAGCGAGGCTATACCAGTAGCGAGGCTACAACAGTAGCGAGGCTATAACAGTAGTGAGGCTATAACAGTAGTGAGGCTATAACAGTAACGAGGCTATATACAGTAGCGAGGCTATATACAGTAGCGAGGTTATAAC
The DNA here is from genome assembly GCF_002021735.2 of Oncorhynchus kisutch. Lineage (NCBI taxonomy): Eukaryota > Metazoa > Chordata > Actinopteri > Salmoniformes > Salmonidae > Oncorhynchus > Oncorhynchus kisutch. Next base: position 38,188,380 of record NC_034182.2, read on the forward strand.
AGTAGCGAGGCTATATACAGTAGCGAGGCTATATACAGTAGCGAGGCTACAACAGTAGCGAGGCTATAACAGTAGCGAGGCTACAACAGTAGTAGCGAGGCTATACCAGTAGCGAGGCTACAACAGTAGCGAGGCTATAACAGTAGTGAGGCTATAACAGTAACGAGGCTATATACAGTAGCGAGGCTATATACAGTAGCGAGGTTATAACAGTAGCGAGGCTATATACAGTAGCGAGGCTATATACAGTAGCGAGGCTACAACAGTAGCGAGGCTATAACAGTAGCGAGGCTACATACAGACACCGGTTATTCAGGCTGATTGTGGTAGTATGTACATGTAGATATAGTTAAAGCGACTATGCACATACGATGAACAGAGAGTTGTAGTAGCGTAGAAGAAGGGTTGGTGGGTGGCGGGACACAATGCAGATAGCCCGGTTAGCCAGTGTGCGGGAGTACTGATTGGTTGGGCCAATTTTCGGTAGTATGTACATGCATGTATAGTTAAAGTGACTATGCATATAAGATAAACAGAGAGTAGCAGCAGCTGGGTGGGGGACACAATGCAAATAGTCCAGGTAACCATTTGATTACCTGTTCAGGAGTCTTATGGTTTGGGGGAAAATACAACAACTACAGGAGCTAAAGGTGGAACAACCAGTTATTGAGTATAAAGGAACAATTTCTTATTCACACAGGGGAATTGGGTGTTGCATAACTTTGTTAATTAAATAGATATAATAAGTATATATTTGTTTTGTTATTTGTAAATTATTTCCCTTTATTTGATATTAGGTTTTGGTTGAAGATCTAATAACATTAAATATAACAAAAAAATATGCAAAAATTTGAGAAAAAAACTGAAATAGGACAAATACTTTTTCGCGGCACTGTACATCTTCACAAACATACTCTCTCAAACCTTCATTCCTGCAATATCTAGCGTTTGCCCCCCAGGTACCATTTCTTCTGTGGGTAAGAATACAGTAAAAACCCAGGATATGGAAGAGGGCAGACCATCTAGTCTTGATTGAATTACAATTCCCCCCCCCCAAAAAGCTAAGTAAAGTATATTGAAAGTGCTACAAATTAGATTATTTAATTACTTCTGCTGGAACTAAGAACATGTAAATCTCAGCCACAAAATGTTGCTTATTGGAGAGATTGTTGGATCACAAAGACAGAGAAATAGAATGGAATGAAAAGTCATTAAAACAGACTGAATGGAGAGAGCTGAGACGTCGAATGGCCGGTTTTCTTTCCAGCAAAAATATTTAAACGCCAAACCACCTGTCATACATACACCCCCCCCCACCCACACAAAGACACCCCCCCACCCACACAAAGACACCCCCCCCACCCACACAAAGACACCCCTCACCCACGCAAAGACACCCCCCCACACGCAAAGACACTCCCACCCACACAAAGACACCCCCCACCCACACAAAGACACCCCCCACCCACACAAAGACACCCCCCCCACCCACACAAAGACACCCCCCACCCACACAAGACACCCCACCCACACAAAGACACCCCCCCACCCACACAAAGACACTCCCCCACCCACACAAAGACACCCCCCCCACCCACACAAAGACACCCCCCCCACCCACACAAAGACACCTGCCCACCCACACAAGACACCCCCCCACCCACACAAAGACACTCCCCCACCCACACAAAGACACCCCCCCACCCCACACAAAGACACCCCCCACCCACACAAAGACAACCCCCCACTCACACAAAGACACCCCCAACCACACAAAGACAACCCCCCCACCCACGCAAAGACACCCCCCACCCACGCAAAGACACCCCCCCACACGCAAAGACAGCCCCCCACCCACACAAAGATACCCCCCCACCCACACAAAGAAACACCCCCACCCACACAAGACACCCCCCCACCCACACAAAGACACTCCCCCACACACACAAAGACACCCCCCACCCACACAAAGACACCCCCCACCCACACATAGACACCCCCCCACCCACAAAAAGACACCCCCCACCCACACAAAGACAACCCCCCACCCACACAAAGACACCCCCACCCACACAAAGACAACCCCCCACCCACGCAAAGACACCCCCCACCCACGCAAAGACACCCCCCCACATGCAAAGACAGCCCCCCACCCACACAAAGATACCCCCCCACCCACACAAAGAAACACCCCCACCCACACAAGACACCCCCCACCCACACAAAGACACCCACCCACCCACACAAAGACACCCCCCCCACCCACACAAAGACACCCCCCCACCCACACAAAGACACCTGCCCACCCACACAAAGACACCCCCCACCCACACAAAGACACCCCCCAACCACAGAAGGACACCCCACCACCCACACAAAGACACCCCCCCCACCCACACAAAGACACTCACCCACCCACACAAAGACACTCCCCCACCCACACAAAGACACCCCCCACCCACACAAGGACACCCCACCACCCACACAAAGACACCCCCCCCACCCACACAAAGACACTCCCCCACCCACACAAAGACACCCCTCACCCACACAAAGACACCCCCCACCCACACAAAGACACTCCCCCACCCACACAAAGACACCCCCCACCCACACAAAGACTTCCCCCCAACCCACACAAAGACACCCCCCCACCCACACAAAGACACCCCCCCACCCACACAAAGACACCCACCACCCACACAAAGACACTCCCCCACCCACACAAAGACACCCCCCACACACACAAAGACACCCCCCACCCACACAAAGACACCCCCCCACCCACACAAAGACACCCCACCCACACAAAGACACCCCCCCACCCACACAAAGACACTCCCCCACCCACACAAAGACACCCCCCCACCCACACAAAGACACCCCCCCACCCACACAAAGACACCTGCCCACCCACACAAAGACACCCCCCACCCACACAAAGACACCCCCCACCCACAGAAGGACACCCCACCACCCACACAAAGACACGCCCCCCACCCACACAAAGACACTCACCCACCCACACAAAGACACTCACCCACCCACACAAAGACACCCCCCCCACCCACACAAAGACACCTGCCCACCCACACAAAGACACCCCCCACCCACACAAGGACACCCCACCACCCACACAAAGACACCCCCCCACCCACACAAAGACACTCCCCCACCCACACAAAGACACCCCCCCACCCACACAAAGACACCCCTCACCCACACAAAGACACCCCCCACCCACACAAAGACACTCCCCCACCCACACAAAGACACCCCCCACCCACACAAAGACTTCCCCCCAACCCACACAAAGACACCCCCCAACCCACACAAAGACACCCCCCCACCCACACAAAGACACCCCCCACCCACACAAAGACACTCCCCCACCCACACAAAGACACCCCCCACCCACACAAAGACAACCCACCACCCACACAATGACACGCCCACCCACGCAAAGACACCCCCCCACACGCAAAGACAGCCCCCCACCCACACAAAGATACCCCCCCACCCACACAAAGACACCCCCCGCTTAGTGACAGCAGGTATTCTTAAACTCCAGCTTTAACAGGAATGATTTAAACCACATTATCTGAAAGCTTTCTCATCGCCTGTAATACCTGTTTAATTAAAGAAGCAGCCCTACTCTACTCTGTCGGTGACTGTAATACCTGTTTAATTAAAGAAGCAGCCCTACTCTACTCTGTCGGTGACTGTAACACCTGCTTAATTAAAGAAGCAGCCCTACTCTACTCTGTCGGTGACTGTAACACCTGTTTAATTAAAGAAGCAGCCCTACTCTACTCTGTCGGTGACTGTAACACCTGTTTAATTAAAGAAGCAGCCCTACTCTACTCTGTCGGTGACTGTAACACCTGTTTAATTAAAGAAGCAGCCCTACTCTACTCTGTCGGTGACTGTAACACCTGTTTAATTTAAGAAGCAGCCCTACTCTACTCTGTCGGTGACTGTAACACCTGTTTAATTAAAGAAGTTGCCCTACTCTACTCTGTCGGTGACTGTCGAGGAGTTTGATGGCAGTCTTCCATTCCTCCTTCACTCCCAGCAGAGCAACACTTTCTGGTTTTCAAATGTCTATTTTTTATTTATTTTATTTTATTTTACCTTTATTTAACCAGGTAGGCAAGTTGAGAACAAGTTCTCATTTACAATTGCGACCTGGCCAAGATAAAGCAAAGCAGTTCGACAGATAAAACGACACAGAGTTACACATGGAGTAAAAACAAACATACAGTCAATAATGCAGTATAAACAAGTCTATATACAATGTGAGCAAATGAGGTGAGAAGGGAGGTAAAGGCAAAAAAAGGCCATGATGGCAAAGTAAATACAATATAGCAAGTAAAATACTGGAATGGTAGTTTTGCAATGGAAGAATGTGCAAAGTAGAAATAAAAAAATAATGGGGTGCAAAGGAGCAAAATAAATAAATAAATAAAAATTAAATACAGTTGGGAAAGAGGTAGTTGTTTGGGCTAAATTTTAGGTGGGCTATGTACAGGTGCAGTAATCTGTGAGCTGCTCTGACAGTTGGTGCTTAAAGCTAGTGAGGGAGATAAGTGTTTCCAGTTTCAGAGATTTTTGTATTTCGTTCCAGTCATTGGCAGCAGAGAACTGGAAGGAGAGGCGGCCAAAGAAAGAATTGGTCTTGGGGGTGACTAGAGAGATATACCTGCTGGAGCGTGTGCTACAGGTGGGAGATGCTATGGTGACCAGCGAGCTGAGATAAGGGGGGACTTTACCTAGCAGGGTCTTGTAGATGACATGGAGCCAGTGGGTTTGGCGACGAGTATGAAGCGAGGGCCAGCCAACGAGAGCGTACAGGTCGCAATGGTGGGTAGTATATGGGGCTTTGGTGATAAAACGGATTGCACTGTGATAGACTGCATCCAATTTGTTGAGTAGGGTATTGGAGGCTATTTTGTAAATGACATCGCCAAAGTCGAGGATTGGTAGGATGGTCAGTTTTACAAGGGTATGTTTGGCAGCATGAGTGAAGGATGCTTTGTTGCGAAATAGGAAGCCAATTCTAGATTTAACTTTGGATTGGAGATGTTTGATATGGGTCTGGAAGGAGAGTTTACAGTCTAACCAGACACCTAAGTATTTGTAGTTGTCCACGTATTCTAAGTCAGAGCCGTCCAGAGTAGTGATGTTGGACAGGCGGGTAGGTGCAGGTAGCGATCGGTTGAAGAGCATGCATTTAGTTTTACTTGTATTTAAGAGCAATTGGAGGCCACGGAAGGAGAGTTGTATGGCATTGAAGCTTGCCTGGAGGGTTGTTAACACAGTGTCCAAAGAAGGGCCGGAAGTATACAGAATGGTGTCGTCTGCGTAGAGGTGGATCAGGGACTCACCAGCAGCAAGAGCGACCTCATTGATGTATACAGAGAAGAGAGTCGGTCCAAGAATTGAACCCTGTGGCACCCCCATAGAGACTGCCAGAGGTCCGGACAGCAGACCCTCCGACTTGACACACTGAACTCTATCAGAGAAGTAGTTGGTGAACCAGGCGAGGCAATCATTTGAGAAACCAAGGCTGTCGAGTCTGCCGATGAGGATGTGGTGATTGACAGAGTCGAAAGCCTTGGCCAGATCAATGAATACGGCTGCACAGTAATGTTTCTTATCGATGGCGGTTAAGATATCGTTTAGGACCTTGAGCGTGGCTGAGGTGCACCCATGACCAGCTCTGAAACCAGATTGCATAGCAGAGAAGGTATGGTGAGATTCGAAATGGTCGGTAATCTGTTTGTTGACTTGGCTTTCGAAGACCTTAGAAAGGCACGGTAGGATAGATATAGGTCTGTAGCAGTTTGGGTCAAGAGTGTCCCCCCCTTTGAAGAGGGGGATGACCGCAGCTGCTTTCCAATCTTTGGGAATCTCAGACGACACGAAAGAGAGGTTGAACAGGCTAGTAATAGGGGTGGCAACAATTTCGGCAGATAATTTTAGAAAGAAAGGGTCCAGATTGTCTAGCCCGGCTGATTTGTAGGGGTCCAGATTTTGCAGCTCTTTCAGCTCTCTATCTGTTTGAGTACACTGTTTAGCCTTGCTTTAGGATTCATACCCCCCCCCCTGTTTAGTTTTAACTGACGTTTCATTTGAAAATACTTGTGTTGTTGTTGTTGCTGTTGCTGTTGTTTCTGTTGCTGTTGTTGTTGCTGTTGCTGTTGTTGTTGTTGTTGTTGTTGTGTCACTTTGGATAATAACCCCGGGTTGTATGTTGTTTCCCTGTCTTAACCAAGCTCAGATTCTCAGGTCCTCATTTCAGCGGGGACGTCCTCCTAGGTACATCATCATCATCATGACCATCTTCATCATCCACCATCGTCACCTTAACGCACAGCTATTAAACACACTGAAGGAAAACAAGGTAGAGAGAAATGGGCTGAGCTATTCTCTTCCTGGATCCCAGCTAGCTACCTCTCAACGGCATTTAGTTTCTTTCTTGTCTTTCTCCACTCTCATACAGGCCACGCACCTCTCATTTTAACAGGCGGCAGAGTGAGTGCCCGCTGCAATTTGGTCCGTGTAATGCAAACATATATTTCAGCTCGGCTTCCTGAAAGGAGGGCTCCATTAGAGAGCTCAGTCTCATTGATTGAAATGCTTTTAAACTTGCATGTGGCTATTAATGCAGAATGGGGGAGGGAGGCTTTTCAGGGACCAGAAGAGAAGAAAAGGAGCCGGTGTTATACGCTGTCATCTATTCAATATGGGGCCGAGCTAGGTCTCTCCAGTTAAAATGTTTGTTTTTCTAAAACACGTTGGGGGGGGGATGAATGAGCTTCGAGTTCAGAAGAAGGAATGAATCGCAAGCGAAAATAGTAATGAATAAGGAATGGCTTGTTCAATGTCTATGAACATGTGTGATCGAGAGGCCGAGAGAGATCTTGTTCCAAACATTAACATTAGACGTTAACAAGATGTGTTCTTTAACTTAATGCCTTCATTTCACACCCTGAGACGAATTGTTGGAACTTGGAAAATGTTTTGTTAGCCTAAAGCAGCTTGCTGATACAGAGTGCAACATGGAACGTCCAATCATCTTCGTCTGTTCACACGTGATCACGCCATTAATGTGGGAATCGACAGTTACACATCACACCCAGGCAGGAAGTCAATGCAGCGGTGTTGTGAACAAAACATGGCTGATCCTGTCTCTATGGTGACAGTTACACATCACACCCAGGCAGGAAGTCAATGCAGCGGTGTTGTGAACAAAACATGGCTGATCCTGTCTCCATGGTGACAGTTACACATCACACCCAGGCAGGAAGTCAATGCAGCGGTGTTGTGAACAAAGCATGGCTGGTCCTGTCTCCATGTTGTTGGTGGCCGATGCGGTGAGTTCGTGCCTTGGGGTTTTAACAGATTAACTTTGCACAGACGCATGGCAAAGAATGTCTCTACAGCGCTGAGGCCGTAAATTGATTCAACAAGCTTTAATGTCCCACACTCGCATGCACACATGCACACATGCACAAACACACACATAGCCACTAATGTTGACAGACTGCATCTCGGGTTGAATCTCAAATCATCCTGGATTATGCAATCCATCAATTCGAGCTGACCTACCGATCTCTTGGTGTGGTACAAAGACAGCTAAACATGTAAATTCACTCCTATTTGAGATTTCGATTTAGTCTTTCCTGCTCCTTAAGGGAACCTCCAGAGGTTTCTCCCCTCCTCCCTAAGAGGTTATACAAGCTTTTAGAGGAGAGCAATGCGTTTGATCTGACCGTTAGAATTAAATTACAGGCAAATAAGATCCCAAGAGATTGACCCTCCAACCAGCCATCTTGTCTCATTTGGAATAAGATGTACAGATTCAGTTATGTGTTTATCCATCGAGGATTAGTGTCTAGCAAAAGGTGGAGAAGATTAGTCTTAATATGAGAGAGAGGGAGACAGAGAGAGACAGAGAGAAAGGGAAAGGGAAAGGGAAAGAGAAAGAGAAAGCGAAAGAGAGCAAGAACGAGAGAGAGAGAGAGCCAGAGAGAGAAAGAAAGAGAGACAGAGAGAGAGTGAGAGAGAGCAAGAGCGAGAGAGTGAGCGAGGGAGGGAGTGAGAGAGTGAGCAGGAGAGTGAGCGAGAGAGAGAGCGAGAGAGAGAGAGTTTGAGTTTTAAATAATCTTTATTGGGTCTGGGAGCCCACAACACAATAAATACTCATACAAAACCATAGTTACACACCAATTAAAAACACAATTCCAATTCCTCCTCCACAGTAACTAAACACAACAACCTCTGAATACCCCAAATACTCATAAACAGATCAATATTGTTGACAGGTTTATAATAAGCAAACTCAAACCTCGCTGCCAACATTCCTTCCAGCATTCCTACCACATCCACAGACCCATGTCCCTGAATACTGTTCTTTCGGGTCTTCCATATCGCAAATTTTGCTGCCCCTAACACAAAATTAAGCAACACAACTACACCCTTTGACTATACCTGTACTTTGGCCCAAATATATACAGTTGGGAAGAGAAAACCTCTCCCAATGCTGAGAACCAATTAGTGATCAGGTCAATCATCCCGACCAACCTGGGACACTGTAAAAACAGATGTGCAGAGTTTCAGACTCAATGGGCACCCCTCCCCAACAGTAGGATCCAGGTGTACCAGATGCATGTTGGTGCCTATAGCTCCATGTATTATCCTCCATTGGAGGTCAGCTATCCTCTTATCAATAGGCAGTTTGTATAATGATCGCCAACAGCCTTTTGGGGGGCACCTGGACCAAGCACACCCGCCCACCTCGTCAATTTTACCCCTTCCAGGGAAGAGGCATGGGACACCTTTACACATATTCTGTACATGGCCTTCCTTCCCACCTCGTTGAACTCTCCCAGCTCCGGGGTATGGAAGGAAAGCAGCATCCCCATGTCCTCCTCGAATGCCCTCATCGCAGCACAGCGCAGCAACAATCAGTGCAGGGAACATATAATCCAGACCCTTTTTCCACCGATCAGATTTGGAAGTGTCAGTCACATACTGCAGATGAAGTACTGGCAAGGAGTCACAAACCTCAGCGACAACCTTCCTCAGTAGGCGAGATGATCGGATCCCTGCTCTTTCTCCCAGCTCCTCCAACGATCTGCTCCTGCTCCGCATCAGATGACCCAGCTTGGTACACCACACGCCTAGCAGACATGAACGTAAGCTGGCTGAACCCAGAGCACGGGACTGGATGGTAGTGTTATAAAGAAGAGGCTCTTCAAAAAGCCACATCCCTGTTGGTGTACCAGCCTTACGGGACTTGACAAGAACCCTCCAAGCCTGCATAACAGACTCATAAAATGGAGTCAAGCCAGGCAACTCACCCCCCTCCAGCTTTAAGAGGAAAACATGCTTGTCTAATCCCAAAGAGCCCGCTCTCCTCATCAGTGTGTAGGCTGTGTCTACCCAGCTAGAACCATCACTGTACAACAGTCTCTGGGCTGCATAAAGTCGGAAAGCCATGATCCTAGAGGAAATGTCCACCAGGCCTTGCCCACCCTCGTGCAGTGGCAGGTACAGGGCTGCAGCTTTAATCCAGTGTTGTCCGGACCAGACGAAATTGCCAAGGGTCCTCTGAAGCTCTTGTATCAGACCCTTTGGTGGCTGCAAAATCATTAGTCTGTGCCACAGTGTAGAGGCAGCAAGATTATAGCTACCAGTACCCTTCCCCTATAAGACAGCTGGGGCAGCACCCATTTCCACCGTGACAGTCTGGCACACACTTTCTCTAATACACCCTCCCAGTTCTTTGTCTGAAAGACATCGGAGCCTAGAAAACCCCCCAAAGTCTTCATCCCATCTCTGCCCCACTGAAGCCCCCCTGGTAACTGTGGAGCGGACCCCATCTGAAGTTGACCTGCCCACAGCGCTTCACCCCCTGTAATAAAAACTGTCACGTCATTTGCATATGCAGACAGTAATATCGTGGGACCCTTCATTACACCTGGCACAGAGAAACCTGTAAGCTTCGCTCTTAAAAAACAAAGCATTGGTTCAATCGCCAGACTATATAACTGCCCTGAAATTAGGTATCCCTGCCTGATGCCCCTTTGAACAGGGATGGGGCAACTCAAACCACCCCACACCTTCACCATACACGAGGCCCCAGCATACAGTAAATTCATCCAAGACAAAAAAACATCCCCAAACCCAAAGGCTTTCATCGTTTTAAACAAATAATGGTGGTCCACATGATCAAAAGCCTTCTCTTGATCCAAAGAAAGTAAACCCACATTTACATCATACAGTTTACAATGGTCTAAAACATCTCTTATCAGAAACAAGTTATCAACAAAAGAGCGATCAGGTACACAGTAGGACTGGCCCTTGTGGACCAACAATCCCAGATACTCTTTCAACCTGTTTGAGAGACATTTAGAAACAATTTTGTATTCTGCACACAGCAAAGCAACAGGTCTCCAATTTTTTATGAGAGCCAAATCCCCTTTTTTTGGCAACAGTGGAAGCACCGCACGTTGACATGATACAGGAAGAGAACCCTCATGAAAGGATTCACACACCACTTCATAAAAATCCTCCCCAATAGACCCCCAAAAGTGCTTATAAAACTCAGATGGTAAACCATCAATGCCAGGGGCTCGGCCTGTTGAGAGCTGCATAACTGCTGTGGACAGCTCTTGCATTGTAATGTCAGAGTCCAATGCGACTCTCTGCTCAGGTCCCAATTGAACAACTGTTCAGTACACAGAGAGTCACAATCCTCCTACTTATAGAGGGCCGAGTAGAAATCCACGGCATGTTGACGCATTTCACTGTCATCCGTGGTCACCTTCCCATCAGGGAGACGAAGGCAGACCATCTATGTTGCAATGTCGACTGTCCTAGTTTTTTTTTTTAAGCGCTAGGAGCATCTATAACCTTCAGGGAAGCGAAACGAGACCTAATCAAGGCACCCTTCACTCAAAACCCTTTCACCCTTTCATGCATAAACGACCTCAGTTCATGTCACTTGTCCTGTAAGTTCATGACTAGTCAAGGGTCGTTCTGAGTGAGCAGCTTCAATTCAACAGACTTGATGTCCTGCTCAAGGGCCTTGATAGTCTCTTTTACTTCAGTTTGAGACAGAGCGTATACTGTTGACAAAATAATAATATTTGGGCCTTCCCAACCTCCCACCATTGTCTCAAGGACTCAAAATTCCCTTTTGTAATCCATTTTACCCAAAACAACAAAAACCTTTCACAAAACATGACATCATGTAACAATGTAACATTAAAATACCAGTAAGGTGATGACCTTCGTGGACAGGACAAGTGTATATCAACAGTAACAATATGATGATCAGAGAAACCCACAGGAGTAATGGCACACCTTCCAACCCTACTACTGTATTGCTCAGATACATACAACCTGTCTAACCTTGCTGCACTGACACGGCCTTCATTAACTTTTAGCCATGTGTACTGCCTAAATTTTGCATTCCTTACTCTCCACACATCAGAAAGCTCAAATTCAGTTAATAGGCCAGACAGGCAAGTGGCTGACCGCAGGTGAGGTTCTTCAGCAGTGCGATCAACAGTAAAATCCACTGTACTGTTCCAGTCCCCGCATAAAACCATACACCCCTCTTGATCACACTGTCTTAAGGTTTCCTTTAGTTGATCAAATACAGCAATACGCTCTGTACCCTCATTAGGAGCAGAAACATACAAAACAAATAAACAAACATAACATCCACCTTGACCAATAAAACCCGACCCTTGACAATCTCTGTTGTTGATACCACAATCAACCCTAAACCTGAGGAAAACAAGATGGCCACCCCAGCACTGAAATTAGTACCATGACTGAGTATATGCTGCCCCTCCCACCACATACCCCAGTCAACCTAATTTTCCTCATCACTATGTGTCTCCTGTAGGGAAACTACATTAAGCCTTTTCTGTTTTATTACTTCTAATACCCAAGCCCTCTTATTCCTGTCCCTGTCCCTTCCCCCATTAATATTGAGAAAAGAAAAGCAGAAGAAACCTCAGAGAAACTAAAGAGAAAAAAAACACCCTATGAAGCATGATCATCATCATTGTTTTAATCTTCTCTTATTAACCTGACCACGTTTCCCACCACCTTTTGCTGCTGCAACAGCAGTAATACATTTCCTCAAGCGAAACTGCTTCTTCTCACTCAATTGGTCTAACCCCACTCTCTTCTGTAACATCACAGCTGATCTCACAAACTTATCAACATCAAACTAATCTGCCAATTTGACAGATTTCCCAAAAGTCGTATCCAGAAACCCATTTACCTCCTCTAGATCGTAAATTGAGTCCTCACCAGCTGCTATCATATCAAAAGAGATATCCCTATCCTTCTCCTGATCCTCCTCAGCTGAGGCCACAGACAACTGACTCCCCTCTACCACATCCCTTTCAACACACCCCACTTGCACCCCATCACTAGTACCAGGCATCTCCTAGCTCCACATGAACCCCCTCCTGTATCCCATTACTCGTAGTGGGCATCTCATCCACTCCCTGGGAGCCTAGCTCCACATGAACCCCCTCATGTACCCCATTACTCGTAGTGGTCATCACCTCCACTCCCTGGGAGCCTAGCTCCACATCAACCCCCTCCTGTACCCCATTACTCGTAGTGGACATCTCCTCCACTACCTGGGAGCCTAGCTCCACATGAACCCCCTCCTTTACCCCAGCACTCATACTGGGCACCTGCTCACCAGTCTGAGGAACTGGCTCTTCAGATACATCCTTACCTTCTACAACAAAAATGTTCTGCTGCATAACATTTCCCTCTAATACAAGTTGCAACTCTGTGCCCTCAACACGGATAACTTGTTCCTCAGCAACAGGTGCTTGTGGCTGCTCTACCGCTGTCGGTCCACCTCTCCCTACATCAGTGGGCCCAGGCGTTACGATGACCACCTGCGCCTCTCCCTCTGCCTTCTCCCTTTTCGGGCAAGCATGTCGCTTATGACCAACATCCCCACACTCAAAACACCGTTGACTACCCGTACTCCCATAAACCATATACAGTCTATTGTCATACTTAATTTTAAACGATAACTCTAAAGTCTGCTCTGGTGAGTCCAAAAACAAACACCTGTCGCCAAAATGACATCAACGCCGGGTGTTTGCAACCCAACGTGACAACCTTAATTGAACTGGCGAACTTCCCAAAGCGCAATAACTCGCTCTTCAATAGCTTATTTGGAATAAACGGTGGTACATTTGAAATCGTTACCCTTGTTGACGGAGAAAAAAGCAGTGTAACTTGAATAAACATTCCTTTAAGAAGTACACCATGCTCAACCATACGATCTACAAGACACTCTTCTTTAAGAAGTACGCCATGCTCAACCATCCGATCAACTAGACACTCTTCTTTAAGAAGTACACCATGCTCAACCATACGATCAACAAGACACTCTTCTTTAAGAAGTACACCATGCTCAACCATACGATCAACCAGACACTCTTCTTTAAGAAGTACGCCATGCTCAACCATCCGATCAACTAGACACTCTTCTTTAAGAAGTACACCATGCTCAACCATACGATCAACCAGACACTCTTCTTTAAGAAGTACACCATGCTCAACCATACGATCTACAAGACACTCTTCTTTAAGAAGTACACCATGCTCAACCATACGATCTACAAGACACTCTTCTTTCAGAAATACCACCACCGCTTCAGTCATCCGGGATGCATAAGCAACATTCTCGTATCCTACCTTCTCTCCTATGGCGACCAGAAACTCCTCCACCATGAAAGTAGCTTCAGTAACACACCTAAAGCCGTGCGAAGTGACAGGGATGGCATCCCCATTCGGGCTGCCACCCCCGCCAAAATCAGGGTAATTTCGATAAGAAAAACAAAATACTTAATTCTACCACAACAAAAATAATAACCTTAATCATGCACAGAAGAAAACCAAAAAATGCCACCAAGAAATAGAAAACCGAAAGAAAGTTCAGAATATCTAACTCTACAGAAACACTCCCAGCATGCAGAGAGAGAGAGAGAGAGAGAGAGAGAGTGCTTTATGCTGCATACTCACCTTGTCCTCTCTGATACACAACATCACACATCACAATAACCAATACCTCACCACTTCTACAACCATATATCCAATGTTCTCCAGCTATACAGGCGACCTCCCCGACACACCATATCTCCTGTAACATCTCAACACTTTTTATCATTTATACAACTCAAAATTCACCCCTAGGTGCACAGAGACCATCCCATTACATACTAGTAAATGGTCTGTTATCCCCCGGTTTAACCCGTGCCAATCAGCTGTTAATGGCCAGGGCTCCATATAGAATCCTCCACTGGAGTTCCCCTGACCTCTTTGGTACTGGGAGTTTGTAGACCCCCCTCCATCTAAAACCCACCATACTCTCTGCCCCATATACCCCCTGCCACTGATATGCCTTTTCTCCAGTTAGGCTCTTAATGTTCCTCGCGTTAATGCAGAGGTTGTAAAGGGCTTTAATCCCTCAAACTCCACCAGGCTTGGAGTGTTAAAGACCAACAAATCCTCAAAATCCTGTTGCCAGTCCCCAGTCTCGGCATCGCCTGCAGTGGCAGGTATGGTACAGCAGTCTCGGCGTCGCCTGCAGTGGCTGGCTAGTTGAGAATAAGTTCTCATTTATAACTGCGACCTGATCAAGATAAAGCAAAGCAGTGCGACAAAAACAACAACACAGATTACACATAAACAAACGTACAGTCAATAACACAATAGGACATGTCGATATACGGTATGTGCAAATGGCTTAAGGAGGTAAGGAAATAAATAGGCCATAGGAGCAAAGTAATTATAATTCAGAAAATTAACACTGGAGTGATAGATGTGCAGATGATGTGCAAGTAGAAATACTGGCAATACTGGTGTGCAAAAGAGAAAAAAAGTCAAAAAAACAATATGGGGATGAGGTAGGTAGATTGGATGGGCTCTTTACAGATGGGCTGTGTACAGCTGCAGCGATCGTTAAGCTGCACAGATAGCTGATGCTTCAAGTTAGTGAGGTAGATATAAGTCTCCAACTTCAGCGATTTTTGCAATTCGTTCCAGTCATTGGCAGCAGAGAACTGGAAGGAAAGGCGGCCAAAGAAGGTGTTGGCTTTGGGGATGACCAGTGAGATGTACCTGCTGCTACGGGTGGGTTTTGTTATGGTGACCAGAGAGCTGAGATAAGGCAGAGCTTTACCTAGCAGAGACATATAGACGACCTGGAGCCAGTGGGTCTGGCGACGAATATGTAGCGAGGGCCAGCCGACAAGAGCATACAGGTCGCAGTGGTGGGTGGTATATGGCACTGTCGTAGACTGCATCCAGTTTGTTGAGTAGAGTGTTGGGGGCTATTTTGTAAATGACATCGCCGAAGTCGAAGATCAGTAAAATAGTCAGTTTTACGAGGGTATGTTTGGCAGCATGAGTGGAGGAGGCCTTGTTGCGAAATAGGAATCTGATTCTAGATTTAAATGTCGGATTGGAGATGTTTAATATGAGTCTGTAAGGGGAGATTACAGTATAGTCAGACACCTAGGTATTTGTAGTTGTCCACATATTCTAGGTCAGCACCGTCCAGAGTAGTGATGCTAGCATTTACTAGCATTGAAGAGCAGTTGGAGGCCACAGAAGGAGTGTTGTATAGCATTGAAGCTCATTTGGAGGTTTGTTAACACAGTGTCCAAAGAAGGGCAACATGTATACAGAATCATTGAAGAAGACCTCTTCATCCAGTTCTGATGTCCAGAAGCTCTTTTCAGTCATAAGAGACTGTAGCAGCAACATGATGTACAAAACAAGTTACAAACAACACAAAAAAACAAACAAAATAGCATGGTTGTTTAAGAGCCGATACGATGGCAGCCTTCCCGTCCGGTACCATCATTCACATAAACATAATTTGCATACGTTGACACTGCTAAACCTGTCAACACACCCTGTCCAGCACACTCCCTGCAGTCTCCTACGTAGGTGGCCCAAAAATGGCTTGATGGCTAGTGTATATAACTGACCCGATAGAGGGCATCATTGTCTAATGCCCCGTCTCACCCAGACTGGCCTACTGAGCCCCCCTCCCACCTTGACCATACATGACACCAGAACAAGCCACATCTTTACAAAAACCTTTCCCCAAACCCAAACACAGACATCAAATAAAATAGATACTCATGGTCCCTCTCTATCAAAAGCCTTCTCCAGTCTAAAGTTCACATTAGAAACTCTCTCCAAGTCCAACATGTCCCTGATTAAGATCAAGTTGTCCAGGATTGAGCGTCCTGGTACACAACATGTCTGGTCCTTGTGTACTATAGAGTCCAGACGGGACTTCAGTCTATTAGCGAGGACCATCTCAAATATCTTGTGGTCCGCACAGAGCAATGCCACAGGCCTCCAGTTCTTAAGTTCACACAAGTCCCCTTTTTTGGGGAGGAGAGTCAGAGCAGCCGATGGCAGCACATCGGCAACTCTCCTACCCCGACGCACCCCGACGCAAAAGAAGTCCAGTTCAATTATTCCCTAGAATATTTTATAAAACTCCACTGTGAGTCCATCAACCCCCGGTGCACGGCTGGGGAACATCTGGGTTACGGCCTCTGCCAGTTTGGGACAACAGGGGAAAGTCCATTTCATCCCTCTCTGCCAGAGAGAGTTTAGGGAGTTCTACAAAAGAAATCTGAGCACCCATACGATCACACAGTTCTGCCCCATACAACTCAGTAGAAAACTCCACAGTCCGCTCCCGCATCTCCCCCACCACAGAGGTCACCCACCCATCCGACAGCCGCAGACAATGCATACCCTTGGCTTCACTACTGTGTCTTTCCAAACCAAAGAAGGAGGAGCTGGAGCATCCATCTCCTTGAGCATGGAGAACCTAGCTCTTACAAGTGCTTCCTTTGCTTTAACCTGGAAAAAAAGCTCAAAAATTCCCAGGGACAGAAAAAAATGTGAATCTAAACACCATCTGAAGGTAGCCCCTAACGCACTGTTGTGACCCACTTCCTCAACCTAAAACGTTTCATGGGTGAGAAGACAGCATGCCCCTCATTTTTGTAACGTGTTGCACTCATCTTACAAACTTTTCCTGATCGTAAAAAAAAAACTTCAACATTAACTTATTTCCCTTTAGTCTCATTCAGGAACCTTGACAGTTCCCTCACCGTGTACTTTGACCTTTATGCTGACTGGCTGTCAGCTCTGGACCCATTGAGGAGGAGTCTGAAAAGAAAGCCTCCTCATCATCCTCAGACTCAGACTAACCTTCCTCCTCATCTCCATCTCCCGTTCTGACCACCTGCCCTTTCTCTCTAGTTGGGGGCCTCGCCCCCAGCACCAGGCACAGATTCCTTATTGCCTTTGACCACACCAGCCTCTCCCATCCCACCCCTTTTTCTTCTTCCGCTTGACACCCTCCTCCACAGCCGCGAGTCACTTCCCCACTATACTCTCCTCATCCACTAGCATAACCTAACCTAGATGCCTCAGCTACAACACCATCTACAGCCTGACTAGGCCCAGCCTCATCTACACCACCATCTCTAACATGACTAGACCCAGCCTCATCTACACCACCATCTACAGCCTGACTACACCCTGCCTCATCTATACCACCATCTCTAACATGACTAGGCCCAGCCTCATCTACACCACCATCAATGGCACGACTAGTCAATACTATCGTCCTGATTCCTACTTACAAGTAAAAACTAAAGCAGGAAGTACAAGTGACTCGCTCAATACGGAAGAGGTCAGATGACACGGATGCTACGCTACAGGAATGTTTTGCTAACACAGACTGCAATATGTTCCGGGATTCATCCGATGGCATTGAGGAATGCACCACCCCAGTCATCGGCTTCATCAATAAGTGCATCGATGACGTCGTCCCCACAGTGACTGTACGGACATATCCCAACCAGAAGCCATGGGTTACAGTTAACATACACATCGAGCTAAAGGCTAGAGCTGCTGCTTTCAAGGAGCGGGAGACTAATCTGGACACTTATAATAAATCCTGCTATACACTCAGACGAACCATCAAAGAAGCAAAGCGTCAATACAGGATTAAGATTGAATCCTACTACACTGGCTCTGACGCTCGTCAGTTGTGGCAGGGCTTGAAAACTACTACGGACTACAAAAGGAAACCCAGACACTCAAAGCACTGTAGACCATCTGTGCTGGCAAAACCTGCGTAGAGCTCCTCCCAATGCCTCACCTTAAAATGCACATTTAACTGTTGCTCATTGTTATTCAGAAACTTGAACACTGGCCTCTGGAACAAAACAACATGCTTAATGGCATCTGCCTAAAAACTTGTGGACACAGAAACCGCTAGCAAACTTACCAAACCAACTCAGCTCTTTCCGGATTTGATGATCTGTAATAAATGGAGGCAGATTCGCAGATACCACCCTAGGAGTCGAAAGAGGAGAAATCGGCACCAACGCATCCCTTACAAATATTCAGCCCACCTATTGTACTCTTTTCATTAACACATTTCATTAACACATCCACAGCTTCATTCATTGTGGATGTGGAATGTATAAATTCAGCTCCTACCTGTTCACCGACCACAAGCAGATCCTCCCCCACCTTAACTCCAATCTAAGGAACATATTTGTAAAAAACTCTGTCCTCTTCTGATTACCGTTAAACTAACTATACGTTAACACTCCACCATAGAAACAATTCTAAGAAAAGACGAAGGAAAGAATCAAGAAAATAAGGAAGGACAGAGCCCTCCACACAGCCTCTCAACTACAAAACACTCCCAGCATGCACTGAGAGAGAGAGTGAGAGAGAACGAGAGAGAGAGAGTGATAGAGAATGAGACAGAGAGAGACCCCAAGGTGTAGAGATATCTATTTACTTCTCACCTCAGTATTTCCCTATAGCTTGGCACCAATAATACAAAGAATCACCTTCCTGTTCTTGAGCTAGCTAACAGCCTTTTACAAGTTCTGTTGATGAAGAGAAGCTATAAGGCTACCAGGCTCCTTTGGATTGGTTTAGCACTTTACAGAGGCTAAGAAGCTACAGGCCCTGATCCTGCAGAAGAGCTATATTGGTTTAATTTCAACTGAGGGAGGAGAGAATAAAGTGTGCATTTACTCTGCAGACAGATCCATTTTATTATTGCTGTGCGGAAATACACTGGCGGAGCTGAGTGAAGAGGAGGTTCTCTATCCACCGTGACAGACCATGATGAAAATAAAAGGAGATGGCTCCGAGACGCTTTCAAATTAAACACATCTCCATATTCTTCACTTATTGTGTGCTATCGATAGGGGAACAAGAGGGTTTTTTTCAGACAAAATAGGTGGTGTTGCTGGAGGGATCTAGTTTTCCAAGACTAAACTATCTCAGTGATATATACACTGAACAAAAATATAAATGCAACATACAACATTTTAAATGATTTTACTGAGTTACAGTTCATAGAAGGAAATCAGCCAATTTAAATAAATACATTAGGTCCCAATCTATGGATTTCACATGATTGGGAATACAGATTTAAATCTGTAGGTCACAGACCACCTTAAAAAAAGGTAAGGGCGTGGATCAGAATGCCAGCCAGTATCTGCTGTGACCACCATTTGCCTCTTGCAGTACGGCACATCTCCTTCACATAGAGTTGATCAGGCTGTTGTGGCCTTTGGAAGGTTGTGCCACCCATATTCTGTTAGAAGTTGCTGGATATTGGTGGGAAATGGAAAAGCATCCCTCTCCAGCATGCCAGTGGCCATTGAAGGTGAACATTTGCACACTGAAGTTGGTTAAGATGAAGAACTGCCAAATTCTCTCAAATGATATTGGAGGCGGCTTAGAAAAAGGAACATTACATTCTCTGGCAAAAGCTCTGATGGACATTCCTGCAATTAGCATGTCAAATGCAGCTCCCTTGAAAATTGAGACTTATCTGGCATTGTGTTGTGTGATAAAACAGCATGTTTTAAAGTGGCCTTTTATTGTCCTCCAGCACAAGGTGCACCTGTGTAATGATCATGCTGTTTAATCAGCTTCTTGATATGCCACGCCTGTCAGGTGGATGGATTATCATGGCAAAGGAGAAAGGCTCATTTCATTTTTAGAGAAATACGCTTTTTGTGCTTATGGAACATTTCTGGTATCTTTCATTTCAGCTCATGAAACATGGGACCAACACTTTACATGTTGTGTTTATAGTTTTGTTCAGTATGGATAAACACAGGAAAATCTAGTTGTTGACTGCACTGGGAGTTTGGATGGTTGGATGTTCTCTAGTCAATAACTAGTCAGAAAGGTAAAGCTCAGCTCACTCATGAATAATTCAAAAATATCAAGCAATATCACTTAAGCAAACAGAAAAATTATATTAATATTTAAATGTGACTTGTGACCTTTCCAAAACCTGTTTCTTATTCATTTCCAGCACATCAGTTGCTATCTAAACCAATAAAGGTCTGATGGACAAAGCCTTAGTCAAATAGCAGCGGAGAGAGAGTATCATGGGATCTGAGCTTGGAGAAAAAGAAACTGTCACACAGACACACAGGCAAACACGGCCTATTAAAAATAGCTTAGCCGAGCACCACCAGTCCTCTTCTACCTTCAGAACGAATAGAACGTATGGATAGAAAGAGACACATCAACCTCCCCATTTGTTAGTATCTAAAAGAATGTTCTAATCACATCAATAGAATCTATATTTCCAGTATATTCTTCATAGGAAGAGATAGATTTAGAATCAGTTGTGTAAAGTAAGAGTAAGACAAAAAACTGTGACGTAACATACAGACACATACAACGACCAGCGTGATGAAACTTTATCCTGAAATAAAATAACGTGTCACCCTACCCAGTGATTAACGTACTGACGTGCTGTAGAAAATGACACAGAGCACCGAACAATCACAGAACAGGTAAAACAGCTAGCCCAAATCATATTTGTGTAAATGGACCAAACACTTAAACTTAATATTGACGATATATAAATAATAATAAAAAACATTATGAAAACAGTGTTAAAGCGTTTCGAGAGCCACCGAGAGTCATTTCTATTTTTTAAAGTTTTTTTCTTCCAAAATGTTTCAAAATACCCAATTTCAATAATGGGTTTAAATGGAAAATGTAGTGAGTAGAATGTAACTGACAACAACTAGCCTGTAATTGATGGACCCTATCGTACGGGTGATGTTGACCCGCACTTTTAGGGTTTCAAGTGTTTGTTTTTCAGGGCACTTCATGAATACTGGAGTTTAAATTAGAAATCATATTCAATTAAATCATATCCAGTGTGGAGGGATTTTCAAACGAGTATGACCTGCAGTAAGTCACAGTCGATTAGATAGCATTATCACAACAGGTAAACAAACAAACAAACAAACAAGTGGAGTAGATAAACAAATGTGGGTAGGGTTATGTTATGCAACAAGTCAACAAACACCAATCAGTGGTAAATAAATATCTAAATTGTGACTATTAGTACCTTGGTTTTAGTCAAATACCATATACACAAATAATGATCTTAGAAAATCTATACATTTTCTCTATGAATTGTGGATCTGCCAATGTCTCTTTTCTTTGTGCCTCTCGTCCAGCGTGTTATTCAAGCAGCAATCACACATCAGGGTTTACCCTCCATGTCCATGCTAGAGCATGTGACTATGGTTCTTTCCCTGCTGGAAGTGGGCAGTGCTGGGGCTGAGCCCCTACCCAGGAGGACAGAAGTGTGTGAAGCGTGCGTGATAGGACCAGCAGAAGCCTTCAATCCTCCACAATCCGTCACGACCTCTCACACCCCACTGTGAGTGTGAGTTGGGGGGACTGTTTTGTGTGTGCGTTTAGTGTGTGTGTGTGTGCTTAGGGTGTGTGTGTGTGCTTAGGATGTGTGTTTGTGTTTGTGTGTGCGTGTATGCTTAGGGTGTGTGTGTGTGTGCTTAGGATGTGTGTGTGTGTTTGGGGCAAGGGTATGTGTGTTTGTGTGTTTGGGGAATCTATGACCATTATCTAGTTTATTATGAAACATGATGAGGATGTAGTGATTCAGCAAAAAAAAAGAAAAGTCCCTTTTTCAGGACAGATTGTTCGTAAACATCCAAATAACTTTACAGATCTTCATTGTAAAGGGTTTAAACACTGTTTCCTGTGCGTGTTCAATGAAACATAAACAATTAATGAACATGCACCTGTGGAACGGTCATGAAGACACTAACAGCTTACAAAAGGTAAGCCATTAAGGTCACAGTTATGAAAACTTAGGACACTAAAGAGGCCTTCCTATTGACTCTGAAAAACACCAAAAGAAAGATGCCCAGGGTCCCTGCTCATCTGCGTGAACGTGCCTTAGGCATACTGCATGGAGGCATGAGGACTGCAGATGTGTCCAGGGCAATAAATTACAATGTCCGTACTGTGAGACGCCTAAGACAGCGCTACAGGGAGACAGGACGGGCAGCTGATTGTCTTCTCAGTAGCAGACCACGTGTAATAACACCTGCACAGGATCGGTACATCCGAACATCACACCTGCGGGACAGCTACAGGATGGCAACAACAACTACCCGAGTTACACCAGGAACGCACAATCCCTCCATCACTGCTCAGACTGTCCGCAGTAGGCTGAGAGAGGCTGGACTCAGGGCTTCTAGGCCTGTTGTCTGGTGAGGACCTGGACATCTCTGGCTGAGAGAGGCTAGACTGAGGGCTTCTAGGCCTGTTGAGGCCTGAGGAATGCGGTAACATCTCACAGCAAGAACTGGCAAATCTGGGGCAGTCCATGAGGAGGAGATGCTCTGCAGTACTTAATGCAGCTGGTGGCCACACCAG
The DNA here is from genome assembly GCF_002021735.2 of Oncorhynchus kisutch. NCBI lineage: Eukaryota > Metazoa > Chordata > Actinopteri > Salmoniformes > Salmonidae > Oncorhynchus > Oncorhynchus kisutch. The sequence goes on from NC_034182.2 coordinate 38,211,237, forward strand.
ATACTTACTGTTACTTTTTGACCCTACCACCCACCCTTTGTTCAGGGACACATTATTCCATTTCTGTTAGTCACATGTCTGTGGAACTTGTTCAGTTTATGTCTCAGTTGTTGAATCTCGTTTTGTTCATACAAATATTTACACATGTTAAATATGCTGAAAATATATGCAGTTGACAGTGAGAGGACGTTTATTTTTTTGCTGAGTTTACTATTACATGTTATGTGAGTGCTCTAGATTAGCATAGAGGAACAACCACTATAAAACTGTATACTGTACATAGTCGCGCATTGAATGCAGATTAATGCATAGGGATCTTTGTTATTCAAGGTATTTGGGACAGCAGGCTAGCTTTGCAACAGTGGTCACTCCTACTAACCCACATAGCACTTAACACAACAGCATAAGGGATCTAAGTATAACTGTGAATGCCTGCAAAGCACTCATCAGCTAGGATTAGTAGAAGTCCTTTAGGCCTTTTCCATAAGGTGGCATTATAATCGGACTTGCTTTTGGCTTTATACCCAGATTTCCCTGGATTTGTATAAATATATGTTTCATGGGGACAACCAATCAGACCCAGCAGTATGTCTTCTCAGAATGTTATGAAAAGAAAGAAGAAAATTTAATGTATTTCCCCTTTTATTGCTTTTTCTTACTGTATGGGCTGCGGCGAGGTACTGGCAATATGCAGCTCTGAGTTGGTGGAAAACTTCATATAAATGAATGTAATTCTTGATGAGAAAATGTCGTAATGAATAGGGTCTTTCTAATATATTTGATATTTGTTTTTAAAGCTTTAGCAGAGCAACGGGTCCTTAGGGTTGAACAAAACCGTTTCTCAGAAAACAGAGCCTTGCAGTGCCCATTCATGCAAAGGAGACTGTCACTTTGTCACAAGATAGGTCATTGTCATGTTTCAGTCTTGACTGATTTATAAAGGAACTTTTCTTTTCCCCATGTGACAAATGTAAATATGTGAGCACGGCTGAAACTAAACAAATGTAAATATGTGAGCACGGCTGAAACTAAACAAATGCAGCAAAAAAAATGTTGTTCCATCTACACCAATCAGAGCACCTGTTCCTCATCTTCTGTGATTGTATTGTTGCAGTTACCTTCCCCTTAAGTCCTCCACAACAATAACTAACAATGCTAAGGAGCTACACTGGTGACTATATATGGAAGCTATGAAGCGTGCCTTTAAATGGATTTCCTATCCTCAGGTTGGCAACACAGCTTGACTTGACTTCCTTTCTTCATGCCCTGCCACCCTCCACACAGAGCCTGTTCTAAAATCACCAGACGAGCACAGAGTCAATAGTTTATGTCCCACTTGGGGCGAAAGGTCTCAGCCTAGTAAAAGCTTTACGCTGTTGTGCTGGCGGACGTTTGGCATTTACATTCATTGCCGGTGGGTTAATTAAACTCGACCCGTCAACCATCTTAATTACACAACAGAACTGTAAAATGAGACGCTAAAAACATTCTCTATCTAGGCGAACAAGGTAATGAAGAGACCCTATATCCAACTAAAAATAAACCTAGAACAATAAATATTAACTAACACAGAGAGGCCTAACTACTACAGAACCCCTGTACATCAAATCACATTTGCGCCGAATACAACATTTGTAGACCTTAACATGAAATGCTTAATTACAAGGCCTAAGCCAGCAACGTATTTCAAGAAAAATAGTTCAGAAAATTCTTACTAAATAAACTAAAGTGAAAAAAAAGTTGAAAATAAAAACGAACACAAGAAAATGTCATAACAATAACGAGGCTATATATCAGTACCAAGTACCCAAGGGGGGGGGGGGGGGGGGGGGGGGTTCAATGTAAATAGTCCGGGTGGCAATTTGATGGATTGTTCAGCAAGTCTTATGGCTTGGGGGTAGAAGCTCTTAAGATGCTTTTTGGTCCTAGACTTGGCGCTCGGATACCACTTGCCGTACGGTAGCAGAGACAATAGTCTATGACGTGGGTGACGATTTTTTGGGCCTTCCTTTGACTCCGCCTAGTATATAGGTCCTGGATGTCAGGAAGCTTGGCCCTAGTGATGTACTGGGCCGTACGCACTACCCTCTGTAGTGACTTAAGGTCAGATGCCGAGCATGTGCCATACCAGGCGGTAATGCAACCGGTCAGGATGCTCTCGATGGTGCAGCTGGATAACTTTTTGAGGATCTGGGGACCCATGCTCATTCTCCTGAGGGGGAAAAGGTGTTGTCGTACCCTCTTCACAACTGTCTCTGTGTTTGGACCATGATAGTTTGTTGGTAATGTGGACACCAAGGAATTTGAAACTCTCGACCTGCTCTACTTCAGCCCCATAGATGTTAATGGAGGCCTTTTCGGCTATCCTTTTCCTAAAGTCAACGCTCAGCTTCTTTGTCTTGCTCACATTGAGGGAGAGGTTGTTGTCCTGGCCCCACACTTCCAGGTCTCTGACCTCCTCCCTATCGGCTGTCTCACGTGTCAGAGAGAGTAAAGGAATAGAGAGAATAAGAAAGAGATGGGCCTCAACTTCCAACAGAGAGGAAGAGAGAGACTTCCACCTGAGAAGAAGAAAGTCTTCCACCAGAGAAGGAGAGAGAGACTTCCACCAGAGAAGAAGAGAGAGACTTCCATCAGAGAAGAAGAGAGATACTTTCACCAGAGAAGAAGAGAGAGACTTCCACCAGAGAAGAAGAGAGAGATTTCCACCAGAGAAGGAGAGATACTTCTACCAGAGAAGAAGTGAGACTTCCACCAGAGAAGAAGAGAGAGACTTCCACCAGAAAAGAAGTGGGAGCCTTCCACCAGAGAAGAAGAGAGAGACTTCCACCAGAGAAGAAGAGAGAGAATTCCACCAGAGAAGAAGAGAGAGACTTCCACCAGAGAAGAAGTGGGAGCCTTCCACCAGAGAAGAAGAGAGAGAATTCCACCAGAGAAGAAGAGAGAGAATTCCACCAGAGAAGAAGAGAGAGACTTCCACAAGAGAAGAAGTGAGAGACTTCCACCAGAGAAGAAGAGAGAGACTTCCACCAGAGAAGGAGAGAGAGACTTCCACCAGAGAAGTGAGAGACTTCCACCAGAGAAGAAGTGAGAGACTTCCACCAGAGAAGAAGAGACTTCCACTAGAGAAGGAGAGAGAGACTTCCACCAGAGAAGAAGAGAGAGAATTCCACCAGAGAAGAAGAGAGAGACTTCCACCAGAGAAGAAGTGGGAGCCTTCCACCAGAGAAGAAGAGAGAGAATTCCACCAGAGAAGAAGAGAGAGAATTCCACCAGAGAAGAAGAGAGAGACTTCCACAAGAGAAGAAGTGAGAGACTTCCACCAGAGAAGAAGAGAGAGACTTCCACCAGAGAAGGAGAGAGAGACTTCCACCAGAGAAGTGAGAGACTTCCACCAGAGAAGAAGTGAGAGACTTCCACCAGAGAAGAAGAGACTTCCACTAGAGAAGGAGAGAGAGACTTCCACCAGAGAAGGAGAGAGATACTTCTACCAGAGAAGAAGAGAGACTTCCACCAGAGAAGAAGAGAGAGATTTCCACCAGAGAAGGAGAGAGAGACTTCCACCAGAGAAGAAGAGATACTTCCACCAGAGAAGGAGAGAGGGACTTCCACCAGAGAAGGAGAAATACTTCCACCAGAGAAGGAGAGAGAGACTTCCACCAGAGAAGAAGAGAGAGAGTCTTCCACCGGAGAAGAAGAGAGAGACTTCCACCAGAGAAGAAGAGAGAGACTTCCACCAGAGAAGAAGAGAGATACTTCCACCAGAGAAGGAGAGAGAGACTTCCACCGGAGAAGAAGAGAGAGACTTCCACCAGAGAAGAAGAGAGAGACTTCCACCAGAGAAGAAGAGAGAGACTTCCACCAGAGAAGAAGAGAGAGACTTCCACCAGAGAAGAAGAGAGAGACTTCCGCCAGAGAAGAAGAGAGAGACTTCCACCAGAGAAGAAGAGAGAGACTTCCACCAGAGAAGAAGAGAGAGACTTCCACCAGAGAAGAAGAGAGACTTCCACCAGAGAAGAAGAGACTTCCAGAGAAGAAGAGAGAGACTTCCACCAGAGAAGGAGAGAGAGACTTCCACCAGAGAAGGAGAGAGAGACTTCCACCAGAGAAGGAGAGAGTGACTTCCACCAGAGAAGGAGAGAGTGACTTCCACCAGAGAAGGAGAGAGAGACTTCCACCAGAGAAGGAGAGAGTGACTTCCACCAGAGAAGGAGAGAGTGACTTCCACCAGAGAAGGAGAGAGAGACTTCCACCAGAGAAGGAGAGAGAGACTTCCACCAGAGAAGAAGAGAGAGACTTCCACCAGAGAAGGAGAGAGAGACTTCCACCAGAGAAGGAGAGAGAGACTTCCACCAGAGAAGGAGAGAGTGACTTCCACCAGAGAAGGAGAGAGTGACTTCCACCAGAGAAGGAGAGAGAGACTTCCACCAGAGAAGAAGAGAGAGAATTCCACCAGAGAAGAAGAGAGAAACTACCTAAAACAGAGAGACCTAGCTATAGTACCCTCCTTCTCCCCAGCCAGTGTCAACAGCCAAAGTGTCAGAAATCAATTTCAATGGCTAAGCAAACAGGAGATTGAGATGTCTAAATGTTGGGGAGAGACCAAGCCTGACAAAAAAATAGGCAAAATCATTAGTTTAGCAATTAGCTTTGCCTCATCCCTCCGGATACTGTTAGTGTTCAATAAGCAGGTCATGGGCATTGGCATATGACAACAATACAAGGTAATTGTTTATCATCGTATTCCCCCCTGCATGATGCCCTGTTCTGAGATAATCATAATTGTTTTGTCTTCTGAAGGAGGAATGTGAGCCATTGACGCTGAGGTGAACAGACGTTTGTTCTCTGGCTGACCGGCATGTCCCGTGTAGAATAAATGTCAGATCTTGATATTGTGCTGAAGTTGGTGCTCCACCAATCATCAGAGCCATGTGAATTAGCATATCATAGATTTTTTTTCTTCCAACATCAGATATTCGATTTCTCATGAAGTACCTTTGTTGTATTATATGACTATGACTTATTCTGGTGTATACTGTGAATAATCAAAAGCATAGTGTGATATTCTCCATTCTGGGTAAGTTAATAGTCTAAAGTAGAACTGATATCATTTTTAATACTTTGCAGATATGAAACAAACAGAGAATCAGAATATCAGTCAAAATGATAAAATTCCCAGTTTATGTTACAAAACCATATTTATAAGAGATTTTTAAAAATAGGTTTTATTTGACTTAAAATTCCATAATGTAGAGTAAGTGACTGTTTGCAGAATAGATGGATGCAGTTCAATGCACGATTCATATAATTCACTAATGCATTTCTTGGTAGGCAAAAAAATATTGGCATCATGTTGTAAATCACAGCTGGCCTGGTACATGGTCTGCTGGACACACTGTTTCAGTTTCAATGACTCAATATCCTGGACGACTGTAACTAAGGCTGGAAATTTCAATACAATCAAACTAACTAGGGCAATGATCAAGTCAGTCATTACATGTCTAATAGGTTAGCACATCTAGCAGATGTGAATGCTGTGGTAGCCATGCTGGTTAAGTGTGCCTTGAATTCTAAATAAATCACTGACAGAATCACCAGCAAAACACCCCCACACCATCACACCTCCTCCTCCATGCTTCACGGTGGGATCCACACATGCGAAGATCATCCGTTCACCTACACTGTGTCTCACAAAGGCACGGCGGTTGGAACCAAAATATCAAATTCAGACAGGTCAGACCAAAGGACAGATTTCCACCGGTCTAATGTCCATTACTCGTGTTTCTTGGCACAAGCAAGTCTCTTCTTATTGTTTGTGTCCTTTAGTAGTTGTTTCTTTGCAGAAAATCAACCATGAAGGCCTGATTCACACAATACCCTCTGAACAGCTGATGTTGAGATGTGTCTGTTACTTGAACTCCGTGAAGCATTTATTTGGGCTGCAATTTCTGAGGCTGGTAACTCTAGTGAACTTATCCTCTGCAGCAGAGGTCACTCTGGGTCTTACTTTCCTGTGGCGGTCCTCATGAAAGCCAGTTTCATCAGAGCGCTTGATGGTTTTTGAGACTGCAATTGAAGAAACTTTCAAAGTTTTATGGATTGACTGACCTTCATGTCTTAAAGTAATGATGGACTGTTGTTCCTCTCTGCTTATTTGAGCTGTTCATGCCATAATATGGACTTGGCCGTTAACCAAGTAGGGCATTCTTCTGTAAACCAACCCTACCTTGTCACAACACAACTGATTGGCTCAAACAAAAATTCCGCTATTTAACTTTTAGCAATGCACACCTGTTAATATTGTCACGTTCTGACCTTTATTTCCTTTGTTTTGTCTTTATTTAGTATGGTCAGGGCGTGAGTTGGGGTGGGCAGTCTATGTTTGTTTTTCTATGTTTGGTTTCTGTTTCAGCCTAGTATGGTTCTCAATCAGAGGCAGATGTCGTTAGTTGTCTCTGATTGAGAATCATACTTAGGTAGCCTGGGTTTCACTTTTGTTTTGTGGGTGTTTGTTTCCGTGTGAGTGTTTGGGCCACACGGTACTGTTTCAGTTTTCGTTTTGTTCACATCGTTTATTGTTTTGTATTTCAGTGTTCAGTTCGTTTTGAATAAATCATCATGAACACTTACCACGCTGCACTTTGGTCCGATCCTTCTTCCACCCAAGACAACCGTTACAAATATAAATGTATTTCAGGTGACTACCTCATGAAGCTGGTTGAGAGAATGCCAAGAGTGTGCAAAGCTGTCATCAAGGTAAAGGGTGGCTACTTTGAAGAATCTCAAATCTCAAATATATTTTGATTTGTTTAACACTTTTTTTGGTTAATACATTATTCGATACAGTATGTGTTATTTCATAGATTTTTATTCTACAATGTAGAAAATAGTAAAAATAAAGACAAATCCGGGAATGAGTAGGTGTGTCCAAACTTTTGACTGGTACTGTATTTAGCAAGCTAAAAACATGGTGCCTAACGTTAGCTGGCCCAAGCCACTTCGCTGGCCCAAGCCACGTTAGCTGGCCCCCCCACTTCTCCTTCACCCAAATCCAGACAGCTGATGTTCTGATAGAGCTGCAAAATTTGGATTCCTACAAATCACTTGGGCGAGACAATCTGGACCCTCTCTTCCTAAAATTATCCGCCACCATTGTTGCAACCCCTATTACTAGTCTGTTCAAGCTCTCCTTTGTATCGTCTGAGATTTCTAAAGATTGGAAAGCGGCCATCCCCCTCTTCAAAGTCAGAGACACTCTAGACCCAAACTGTTACAGACCTATATCCATCCTGCCCTGCCTTTCTATAGTCTTCGAAAGCCAAGTGAAAAACAGATCACCAACCATATATAATTCCACCGTACCTTCTCCGCTATGCAATCCGGTTTCCAAGCTGGTCACGGGTGCACCTCAGCCACGCTCAAGGTCCTAAACGATATCATAACCGCCATCAATAAAAGACAGTACTGTGCAGCCGTCGTCATCGATCTGGCCAGGACTTTCAACTCTGTCAATCACCGTATTCTTATCGGCAGACTCAACGGCAGACTTATCGCAGACTCAACCATGGTTTCTCTAATGACTGCCTCGCCTGGTTCACTAACTACTTCTTAGATAGAGTTCAGTGTGTCAAATCGGAGGTCCTGTTGTCCAGACATCTGGCAGTCTCTATGGGGGTGCCATAGGGTTTAATTCCCGGCCACTTCTTTTTTCTGCATATATCAATGATATCGCTCTTTGATCGACCTCTACGCAGATGACACCATTCTGTATACATCTAACCCTACTTTGGACACTATGTTAGCAAACATCCAAACGAGCTTCAATGCCATACAACACTCCTTCCATGGCCTCCAACTGCTCTTAAACGCTAGTAAAATGAAATGCATGCTATTCAACCGATCGCTGCCCACACCCGCCCGCCCAACTAGCATCACTACTCTGGACGGTTCTGACTTAGAATATGTGGACAACTGTAAATACCTAGCTGTCTGGCTATAATGTAAGCTCTCCTACCAGACACAAATTAAGCATCTCCAAATGAAAATTTAATCTAGAATCACAACAACAAAGCCTCCTTCACTCATGCGGCCAAACATACCCTCATAAAACTGACTATCCTACCGATCCTTGACCTACAAAATAACCTCCAACACTCTCCTCAGCAAATTGGATGCAGTCTATCACGGTGCCATCCATTTTGTCACCAAAGCCCCATATACCCCCCACCACTGTGACCTGTATGCTCTCGTTGGCTGGTCCTCGCTACATATTCATCTATCAAATCAAATCAAATGTATTTATATAGCCTTTATATAGCCCTTCTTACATCAGCTGATATATCAAAGCGCTGTACAGAAACCCAGCTTTAAACCCCAAACTCAAGCAATGCAGGTGTAGAAGCACAGTGGCTAGGAAAAACTCCCTAGAAAGGCCAAAACCTAGGAAGAAACCTAGAGAGGAACCAGGCTATGAGGGGTGGTCAGTTCTCTTCAGGCAGTGCCCTGTGGAAATTCTAACAGAACATTGCCAACACGTTCAAATGTTCATAAATGACCAGCATGGTCAAATAATAGTAATACCAGTGAACAGGTCAGGGTTCCCTAGCCGCAGACAGAACAGTTGAAATTGGAGTAGCAGCACGGCCAGGTGGACTGGGGACAACAAGGAGTCATCATGCCAGGTCGTATTGGGGCATGGTCCTAGGACTCAGGTCCTCCGAGAGAGAGAAAGAAAGAAAGAGATAAAGAGAGAGATAATTAAGTCTTTGCCAGGTAAAGCTCCGCCTTCTCTCAGCTCACTGGTCACCATAGCAACACCCACCCGTAGCACACACTCCAGCAGGTATATTTCACTGGTCATCCCCAAAGCCTCGTTTGGCTGCCTTTCCTTCCAGTTCTCTGCTGCCAATGACTGGAACGAATTGCAAAAATCACTGAAGCTGGAGACTCATATCTCCCTTTAAGTATCAGCTGTCAGAGCCACTTACCAATCGCTGAAGCTGTACTCAGCCCATCTGTAAATACCCCATCCAACCAACTACCTACCTCATCCCATATTTGTTTTTGTTTATCTTCTCTTTTGCTCACCAGTATTTCTACTTGCATATCCTCATCTGCACATCTATCACTCCTGTGTTAATTGCTAATTTGTAATTACTTCGTCACTATGGCCTATTTATTGCCTTACCCTCTTACTTAATTTGCACACAGTGTATACAGATTTTTCTATTGTATTATTGACTGTACGTTTGTTTATCCCATGTGTAACTCTGTGTTGTTTCTTTTGTCGCACTGCTTTGCTTAATCTTGGCCAGGCCGCAGATGTAAATGAGAACTGGTTCTCAACTGGCCTACCTGATTAAATTAAGGTGAAAAAAATAAAAATAAAATAAAAAAAACCTAGCTGCTGGATGTCATGTGATTGGACAAGTTTGTCCAATAACATATACATTTTTGGGGGGCTACAGCTAGAGCTACGGGTGTCATTTGGTTAGCTTGCAAGAAATGTGTATGACTTCGCTTGCATGATAGCTAGCTAAGCTGAGTGTGAACGACTGTTATCGACAGTTAGAATGCATATCTCTTAGTTGTCAATCAAATGTATTTGGCGTTGATAATGTGCAGGCAGGCAATTCCCATTCAGTTGTCAAATCATGGGTTGGGACAGGCATGCAGGCGAGCAGGCTACTATTCCCCATCATTTATCAGTGCTTTTTTGACGGCCAACTACAAGCTGAACATTTTTTTGAGGGTTTATCTACTCTTACCTCATTAGTATTCCAGCCTATCTCGCTCTGGCTAGCATTAGTTGTTGATCTTGGGGATGGAGAGATAGCCTACCTGTTCATGGTTGTTTAATCAATAGGATTGTAAAGTTCCCAAATGTAAGACGACTCCTGTGGTATTTATGTACATATTTGTAGAAATCCATTCAGGGGAATTTTGTGGCTTTTGGCAAATGCATTCTAAATGATCTAAAGATGCGATGTTACTGTACTACTGCCTGTAAACACACAGTCCAGTTCAACGTGAATGTTGGTAGGCCCTACTGCCTGTAAACACACAGTCCAGTTCAAAGTGAATGATGGTAGGCCCTACTGCCTGTAAACACACAGTACAGTTCAAAGTGAATGTTGGTAGGCCCTACTGCCTGTAAACACACAGTCCAGTTCAACGTGAATGATGGCAGGCCCTACTGCCTGTAAACACACAGTCCAGTTCAAAGTGAATGATGGTAGGCCCTACTGCCTGTAAACACACAGTCCAGTTCAAAGTGAATGATGGTAGGCCCTACTGCCTGTAAACACACAGTACAGTTCAACGTGAATGATGGCAGGCCCTACTGCCTGTAAACACACAGTCCAGTTCAAAGTGAATGATGGTAGGCCCTACTGCCTGTAAACACACAGTCCAGTTCAAAGTGAATGATGGTAGGCCCTACTGCCTGTAAACACACAGTCCAGTTCAAAGTGAATGATGGTAGGCCCTACTGCCTGTAAACACACAGTCCAGTTCAAAGTGAATGATGGTAGGCCCTACTGCCTGTAAACACACAGTACAGTTCAAAGTGAATGATGGCAGGCCCTACTGCCTGTAAACACACAGTCCAGTTCAATGTGAATGATGGTAGGTCCTACTTCCTGTAAAAACAGTCCAGTTCAACATGAATGTTGGCAGGCCCTACTGCCTGTAAACACACAGTCCAGTTCATAGTGAATGATGGTAGGTCCTACTTCCTGTAAACACACAGTCCAGTTCAACGTGAATGATTGCAGGCCCTACTGCCTGTAAACACACAGTCCAGTTCATAGTGAATGATGGCAGGCCCTACTGCCTGTAAACACACAGTCCAGTTCAAAGTGAATGATGGTAGGCCTGTGTGACAAATGGCTTATTTGCATGTGTAAGCCTACTGCAGCTCTGATTGGCTATGTCACACCGGTCTGTGTAGAGTCCGGTCCTGGACAAGACTGACACATTTTTATCGTTGTGTTTATTAATTGTCCAAATGCACAGACACTTTCCCACTCTATGTTGCTGTAGACTTTTCACAGATGCCTTACTCTACGTCATTCCCAAACATTCCATGAAAGTCAGACATTTTGAAAATGACCATATCTAAGTTCTCGTGTCATACTCTTCCCAGGGGTTGCACAGTATATGAACCGATTTTTTCATTTTGCTGAAACGGTGTCTGTTCCACTTTAAATTATCATTCATAGAGATGAGTGCCCCTGGCTGTGATTGCCTCTTGCATCATCAATGTGAATTTACATTTTATTAGGATCCCCAGTAGTTGACGCCATGAGAGACCTGGCCGGTTGGTGCCAGAATAACAACCTATCTCTCAACATAATCAAGACAAAGGAGATGATTGTGGATTACAGGAAAAGGAGGACTGAGCACGCCCCCGTTCTCATGTAGTGTAGTTACAGTGGGGTTGTAGTGGAGCAGGTTGAGAGTTTCAAGTTCATTGGTGTCCACATCACCAACAAACTAGAATGGTCCAAACACACCAAGACAGTCATGAAGAGGGCACAACAAAACCTATTCCTCCTCAGGAGACTAAAAAGATTTGGCATGGGTCCTCAGATCCTCAAAATGTTCTACAGCTGCAACATCGAGAGCATGACTGGTTGCATCACTGCCTGGTACGGCAATTGCTCGGCCTCCGACCGCAAGGCACTACAGAGGATCGTTCGTACGGCCCAGTACATCACTGGGGCTAAGCTGCCTGCCATCCAGGACTTCAACACCAGGCGGTGTCAGAGGAAGGCCCTAAAAATTGTCAAAGACCCCAGCCACCCTAGTCATAGACTGTTCTCTCTACTACCGCATGACAAGCGGTACCGGAGTGCCAAGTCTAGGACCAAAAGCCTTCTCAACAGTTTTTACCCCCCAAGCCATAAGACTACTGAACAGGTAAGCAAATAGCTACCCGGACTATTTGCATTGTGTCCCCCCCCCCCTCCCGCCATCCCCTCTTTTACGCTGCTGCTACTCTCTGTTTATCATCTATGCATAGTCACTTTAACTATACATTCATTTAGATATTACCTCAATTAGCCTGACTAACCGGTGCCCCCGCACATTGACTCTGTACCGGTACCACCTGTATACAGTCTCGCTACTGTTATTTTCACTGTCATTTTAATGTTTTTTTTTTATGTCACTACTTATCTCTACCTTATACCTATTTTATACTTAAAAATTGCCCTGTTGGTTAGGGCTTGTCAGGAAGCATTTCACTGTAAGGTCTACCTACACCTGTTGTATTCAGCGCACGTGACAAATAAACTTTGATTTGATTTGACAGCTAATGGTCCTGGTTTAAGAAACTTAACTGAGCAGAAATGTCCAATACCTGTGTAGTTCATGAATGCACTGTTGAAACCATGATACATTGTTGAAATTGCCCATCGTTAACTAGACTGTGTCATTTAACGTTCTGCAAATGGATGTTAATCCACCTCCATATTTTCTTCCAGTTGACTCAGCATATAATGATAGCCATAAGGCATAGCTAAACGTTGTTATCTATACTGGCCCGAACTAGCCGGTGTGGTGTTCCTGGAGGATCTTGAGGCCAGTAACGTTGTTGGTGTAATATCTACCGGGGCAGCCATCTGTCACAGGACACACCGCCACAGCTTGCCAAATGGTGCCTCAGATCAACCGTGCACAAGAAACTACTCCTTATGTTCCCTTTGACTTCCTTCCTTCCTTCCTCTTTCTTTCTCTCTGTTTCCCTCACTCTTTTTTCCCCCCGAACAACAACAAACATGAAACACAACCACTGGACCGTAACAGGCTGGGTTCAAATGACTTCTGAAATTGCTTTGTTTCCCCTTCCTTGCACACATATGTCGCTGTTGTTGTTTAGTTTGAAATGGCTGCCTGCCGAAATCACCCATGACTCGCCATTAGCAATTGAGCTGACTGTGCACAGTTTGTTTGTTTAGATTTCATTATTTGTGGGGGGAGGGGAGGAAAAATGAAGCATTTTGACAGAATGGGAACTTGCAGGACATTGTTGTGGACCATTGCCTCAGCCGTGGTTAGGAAGCAAAGTCTGTTGTCCCCTTTGGCCATGTGCTGTTGGAACAGGGCTGATTAGAAAACACACATTTAAGCACTCTCAAATCTTCCAAATCTACAACTTGACAGTGTTCTAGCTACACCAAGGTTGTGAAGTCACTGAAAGCTGTTCTAGCTACACCAAGGTTGTGAAGTCACTGAAAGCTGTTCTAGATACACTAAGGTTGTGAAGTCACTGAAAGCTGTTCTAGCTACACCAAGTTTGTGAAGTCACTGAAAGCTGTTCTAGATACACTAAGGTTGTGAAGTCACTGAAAGCTGTTCTAGATACACTAAGGTTGTGAAGTCACTGAAAGCTGTTCTAGCTACACCAAGGTTGTGAAGTCACTGAAAGCTGTTCTAGATACACTAAGGTTGTGAAGTCACTGAAAGCTGTTCTAGCTACACCAAGGTTGTGAAGTCACTGAAAGCTGTTGTAGATACACTAAGGTTGTGAAGTCACTGAAAGCTGTTCTAGCTACACCAAGGTTGTGAAGTCACTGAAAGCTGTTCTAGATACACTAAGGTTGTGAAGTCACTGAAAGCTGTTCTAGCTACAGCAAGGTTGTGAAGTCACTGAAAGCTGTTCTAGATACACTAAGGTTGTGAAGTCACTGAAAGCTGTTCTAGATACACTAAGGTTGTGAAGTCACTGAAAGCTGTTCTAGATACACCAAGTTTGTGAAGTCACTGAAAGCTATTCTAGCTACACCAAGGTTGTGAAGTCACTGAAAGCTGTTCTAGCTACACCAAGGTTGTGAAGTCACTGAAAGCTATTCTAGCTACACCAAGGTTGTGAAGTCACTGAAAGCTGTTCTAGCTACACCAAGGTTGTGAAGTCACTGAAAGCTATTCTAGCTACACCAAGGTTGTGAAGTCACTGAAAGCTGTTCTAGCTACACCAAGGTTGTGAAGTCACTGAAAGCAGTTCTAGCTACAACAAGGTGTGAAGTCACTGAAAGCTGTTCTAGCTACACCAAGGTTGTGAAGTCACTGAAAGCTGTTCTAGCTACACCAAGGTTGTGAAGTCACTGAAAGCTGTTCTAGCTACACCAAGGTTGTGAAGTCACTGAAAGCTGTTCTAGCTACACCAAGGTTGTGAAGTCACTGAAAGCTGTTCTAGCTACACCAAGGTTGTGAAGTCACTGAAAGCTGTTCTAGCTACACCAAGGTTGTGAAGTCACTGAAAGCTGTTCTAGCTACACCAAGGTTGTGAAGTCACTGAAAGCTATTCTAGCTACACCAAGGTTGTGAAGTCACTGAAAGCTGTTCTAGCTACACCAAGGTTGTGAAGTCACTGAAAGCTGTTCTAGCTACACCAAGGTTGTGAAGTCACTGAAAGCTGTGCTAGCTACACCAAGGTTGTGAAGTCACTGAAAGCAGTTCTAGCTACACCAAGGTTGTGAAGTCACTGAAAGCTGTTCTAGCTACACCAAGGTTTGAAACCCTATTTATTCTAACAACAACTCACCATGGAAATAAATAAAATAGTTATAAATACCACATCCACAGGAGGAGAACCTTAGTATGTTAATGATTGACTGTACTGTAGATTGATACCTAAGGAGTCACTCTAATGAGCCTGCCTGCAATGGCATAGTGATGAAAGAGGAAAGATATTACCATCACTATGTATTGAGAGAAATATATTATCTCCACAGTGTACTTAGAGTAAGATATTACCATCACTATGTATTGAGAGAAATATATTATCTCCAATGTGCACTTAGAGTAAGATATTACCATCACCATGTACAGAGATACATACAGTGGGGAGAAGAAGTATTTGATACACTGCCAATTTTGCAGGTTTTCCTACTTACAAAGTATGTAGAGGTCTGTAATTATTATCATAGGTACACTTCATCTGTGAGAGATGGAATCTAAAACAAAATCCAGAAAATCACATTATATGATTTTCAAGTAATTAATTGCCATTTTATTGCATGACATAAGTATTTGATCACCTACCAACCAGTAAGAATTCCAGCTCTCACAGACCTGTTAGTTTTTCTTTAAGAAGCCCTCCTGTTCTCCACTCATTACCTATATTAACTGCACCTGTTTGAACTCGTTACCTGTATAAAAGACACCTGTCCACACACTTAATCAAACACACTCCAACCTCTCCACAATGGCCAAGACCAGAGAGCTGTGTAAGGACAACAGGGTTACAATTGAAGACCTGCACAAGGCTGGGATGGGCTACAGGACAATAGGCAAAGAGCTTGGTGAGACGGCAACAACTGTTGGCGCAATTATTAGAAAATGGAACAAGTTCCAGATGACGGTCAATCCCCCCTCGTCTGGGGCTCCATGCAAGATCTCACCTCGTGGAGCATCAATGATCATGAGGAAGGTGAGGGATCAGCCCAGAACTACAAGACAGGACCTGGTCAATGACCTGAAGAGAATTGGGACAACAGTCTCAAAGAAAACCATTAGTAACACACTACGCCGTCATGGATTAAAATCCTGCAGCGCACGCAAGGTCCCCCTGCTCAAGCCAGCGCATGTCCAGGCCCGTCTGAAGTTTGCCAATGACCATCTGGATGATCCAGAGGAGGAATGGGAGAAGGTCATGTGGTCTGATGAGACAAAAATAGAGCTTTTTGGTCTAAACTCCACTCGCCGTGTTTGGAGGAAGAAGAAGGATGAGTACAGCCCCAAGAACACCATCCCAACCGTGAAGCATGGAGGTGGAAACATCAATCTTTGGGGATGCTTTTCTGCAAAGGGGACAGGACGACTGCACCGTATTGAGGGGAGGATGGATGGGGCCATGTATCGCGAGATCTTGGCCAACAACCTCCTTCCCTCAGTAAGAGCATTGAAGATGGGTTATGGCTGGGTCTTCCAGCATGACAACGACCCGAAACACACAGCCAGGGCAACTAAGGAGTGGCTCCGTAAGAAGCATCTCAAGGTCCTGGAGTGGCCTAGCCAGTGTCCAGACCTGAACCCAATAGAAAATCTTTGGAGGGAGCTGAATGTCCATATTGCCCAGCGACAGCCCTGAAACCTGGTCTGTATGGAGGAGTGGGCCAAAAATCCCTGCTGCAGAGTGTGCAAACATGGTCAAGAACTACAGGAAACGTATGATCTCTGTAATTGCAAACAAAGTTTTCTGTACTAAATATTAACTTCTGCTTTTCTGATGTATCAAATTCTTATGTCATGCAATAAAATGCAAATGAATTACTTAAAAATCATACAATGTGATTTTCTGGATTTTAGATTCCATCTCTCACAGTTAAAGTGTACCTATGATAAAAATTACAGACCTCTACATGCTTTGTAAGTAGGAAAACCTGCAAAATTAGCAGTGTATCAAATACTTGTTCTCCCCACTGTATATTACTTCCACTGTTTACTGAGAGAAAGATATTATCTCCGTTATGTACTAAAAGACAGATATTACCATCAGTATGTACAGAGAGAATGATATTTCCATCACTATGTACTGAAAGAAAGATATTACCATCACTATGTACTGAAAGAAAGATATTACCATCACTATGTACTGAGATAAATATATTACCATCACTATGTACTGAAAGAAAGATATTACCATCACTATGTACTGAGAGAAAGATATTACCATCACTATGTACTGAGAGAAAGATAATATCTCCACTATGTACTTTCCTGTCTGCCTTTGTACCACTTCTTCCTTCGTCCCTCCCATGTCATTTAGAAGGTAAAAAGTCCTGGTTAATGTCTCTTTTTCAGCAAGTGGCCAAGGTCAACTTCGGATTAAGCAACTTGATGTATCCCTCCTGCCATTGTGCATTATGGCTTGCATCTTTCTCTGGGACACTCACTAGGAGCAAGCATTACTTTCAATTACACTCTTAAATTTTCTTTTTAATTAAACGTACAGCGAGATTAATTACAGGACAACTTAAATGATGAAAGAATTAGAGCTGTCCCGTAACATTATGTTTGCCGTGAATCCCCCCCTGTCCCAACCACCACCTCCTTCCGGGCCCCCTCCACCTTTCCCGCCTGACACCCTCTGTTCGATAAGCAATCTGAGGGGAGGTATACAAACGAGTGGTGTCATCGAGGGCAGTCTGTTTCTGTTTGTCAGACAGGTTCGATTCTCCCAGGGAGAGAGAGAGAGAGAGACGGCACACAGACCCAGACACCGAGGTGGATGCTCTTTTTGAAAACGAATTATGTGTATGTTGAAAGGGTAGTGCAGGAAGAGCACAGAGAAGACAAGCACATTAACGTCAGACCCTGTAATTCAGCCATAGACAATAGGGGTATGTAAAAACCCCAAACAACACTGTTCTGTCATTTCGAATTATATCCAAGGCTCTTGAATTTCGATGTAAAAGTTGACTGTTTAGTAAAGGTTGACTGTTTAGTAAAGGTTGACTGTTTAGTAAAGGTTGACTGTTTAGTAAAGGTTGACTGTTATTTAAAGGTTGACTGTTTTTAAAGGTTGACTGTTATTTAAAGGTTGACTGTTATTTAAAGGTTGACTGTTATTTAAAGGTTGACTGTTATTTAAAGGTTGACTGTTATTTAAAGGTTGACTGTTTAGTAAAGGTTGACTGTTTAGTAAAGGTTGACTGTTTAGTAAAGGTTGACTGTTTAGTAAAGGTTGACGGTTTAGTAAAGGTTGACTGTTATTTTAAGGTTGACAGAATTGAACAGCCCAACTGTTTTGCTTCATCCCTAATGTTCACGCCAGAGGTATGACAGAAACCTTGTTTTCTCTTCTTCATTAAATCTGACACACCTACTGTAGATATCAACGTCAGCCAAAACAAGACCGAGAGGGACAGTAAAGAAGGACATTAAAGAGGGACAAACATGTTGTGAAAGATGAGCAACATCTGGTTAGATCCTACCATTGGTCCGTCCATGTTACCACTACGTTTTTACCACAAAGCACTCAGAGCACATGTGTACCCGATAATCTCAGCCTAATTCTCCTAGATCCAGGGTTTAACATGTTTTTTTTATTTTTATTTAAAAGTATTATCGTTTCAACTTCCTCTGTTTGTTTCTAAAATACTTTAAAGATCTTCTTATTTTCTTCCTGAATCACTCGTGGGTTTATATGTGGACACTCACTCTTTGTAAAAAGCTCAGGGTTTTGTACCTTTTGTCTTTCCTATAGCTAGGTTGTTATGTTTGATTTTCAAGAACACATTGCTGTGATCAAATATGAATTGTCCCTCGCATGCCGGTGGAAAACAACAAACAATACCAATACAATATAGCATATTGAATCTCCAGCATATAGACAGCCACAGTCAAATATAGAACTTGGCAAGGAACCTATAATGTACGTTATTTTTGTGTCTTAGTTTTCCAATGTATAACAATTAGTTGATTGGAAAGTGCTGTGTACGTCTTGAGAGAGAGGAAGAGGGACAGAGAGTATATATAACTCCCCTCCTACCAACATTACGAGCAAGACCCCTGAACTAAACCCAAGGGATTAAAAGTGGATTGAATGCATCTCACTACATGTAGAAAGCCGAGTGAGATAGAGAGACAGACAGAGACAGAGAGCGAGCGAGAGAGAGACAGTCATTCTAGGAGTGAGTCAGTGACCAGGAGAGACAGAGAGAGGAAAGGGCGATGGTGTGGAAAACGCTGAAGCATCTCTGCCTCCCCCATTATGCCATTACTGGGAGACTGGGAGACTGGGGGACTGGGAGACTGGGAGACTGGGGGACTGGGAGACTGGGAGACTGGGGGACTGGGAGACTGGGAGACTGGGGGACTGGGAGACTGGGTGACTGGGAGACTGGGAGACTGGGGGACTGAGGGACTGGAAGACTGGGAGACTGGGGGACTGGGAGACTGGGGGACTGGTAGACTGGGTGACTGGGAGACTGGGTGACTGGGAGACTGGGGGACTGGGAGACTGGGGGACTGGGAGACTGGGGGACTGGGAGACTGGGGGACTGGGAGACTGGGGCTGGAGGAAATGGAGGGGCTCCTGTTTCAGTGGAACCACTGAGTGTGCTGCAACATTGTCAAGCATGCCCTGCTGCCACACTGAGGGCGCCCAGCAGTTTCGCCACGCTGACAGCACCAGGAAATGGACACAAGTGGAGAGTGGAGGAGCCAGGGTAATTCCTGGATACAGGGTAGAGAAGGAGAGAAGGAGGGCACGGGGCGGCAGCGGTGGTTCTTACTCCCAAAGTGGTTAAAATCACTTCATCTTCTTATCCTGTGGTAGAGAAGAATATTCACAGATTTGACACACTCACTCTAAGTCCTAAAATGGCTTGCAGGGACTGGGGTGAACAGAGGAAATCCCATACAAATAGATGAATAGATGGCATGGCAGCCAGCCAAGGTGGTTGGGAGGGCTAAAACCTGCAAACGTGAGACTTCAACTGTGTATTTGGAGATTAGTCATAACAAACAGTCTAGTGTGGGGCTAGACGAGTACATATTGTCAGATTCAGACAGATTAGTGTTAAAACTAACTAACGAACTATACATGATAATGAAACTGTTAAGATCAACGTTTACAAACGGATACCATAAGACCACACTTAGAATACAAAGTTAAGCAGCATTATGCAAATCATACATTCAAATAAATCACGAACAACCACACAGACACAGTCATGCAGAATCAAAATTCACATTTTATTAAAGCGTTGAAGTCAGGGAGAAATAGAAACAGCTTTCTCATTTTCCCCGCTGTTTGGTTACGGTACACTATCCAGCTCCCACACTCAGCTTCCCCGACACAATAATGAGCCATGATCACTGTGTTCAACTGGTAATTAAAATCAGATATTAAGCCTACCCATAATCCCCTTGGCTCGAGCTGCAAAAAAAACACCAGGACCTGTCGCCTAGTATTGTCTTGCAACGCAGTCAGCCAATGTACAGTGCTTCGCCGTGCCAGCCTCGTCTCACCTTCAAAGAGCATCCAGCCAATCGATCAGCAGATCTAAGCTCTGTAAAGTGGCCTATCATCAATTAAAGGCTATGTTTGTTCTAACTTTGATTCCCCCCCCCCCCCCCACTGCTCCCCACCACCGTGGTTAAACTGAAGATATACAGTAAGTCCAAAAGGAGATATGAATTCTAGGAAACGGCATACATAGTCTCAGAATAACAGAGACAGACATACCCTACACACCGCTCCCAGGCAGCGAGGTCTGTAACTTGAAGCCAAATTAAACTAAATAAAGGGGAAACTGTCAAAGAGTACATTACCACTTCCAATGTCACAATATATCAGTGATCATTGCTTTACAGAACATCTGCTCAGCCATTACCCAGCATACACTAATTATGTTCCATTCAATATTGATGAGTCATTACTGTGGTGGGCCACAGGGCTACATTGAGTGACATCTACTCATCCCCCAGCTAACATACTGTACACAGGGAGTATCGAGAGGTCAGGGAAAGATGGAATGAGAGAGAGAGTGTTAGGTCCGTCGTTAGTGGTAGAATGACCGGACCAAGTTGCAGCGTGGTAGGTGTACATTTTTTTAAATAAATGTTCCTAAAGAAATAAATAAAAATAAAAAACACAACGAACGTAAAAGCTTCGGAGTGCAACACATGCAACAAACAAAGACAAGATCCCACAACTGAAGGTGGGAAAAAGGGCTGCCTAAGTATGATCACCAATCAGAGGCAACGATAGACAGCTGCCTCAGTATGACCCCCAATCAGAGGCAACGATAGACAGCTGCCTCAGTATGATCCCCAATCAGAGGCAACGATAGACAGCTGCCTTAGTATGATCCCCAATCAGAGGCAACGATAGACAGCTGCCTCAGTATGATCCCCAATCAGAGGCAACGATAGACAGCTGCCTCAGTATGACCCCCAATCAGAGGCAACGATAGACAGCTGCCTCAGTATGACCCCCAATCAGAGGCAACGATAGACAGCTGCCTCAGTATGACCCCTAATCAGAGGCAACGATAGACAGCTGCCTCAGTATGACCCCCAATCAGAGGCAACGATAGACAGCTGCCTCAGTATGATCCCCAATCAGAGGCAACGATAGACAGCTGCCTCAGTATGATCCCCAATCAGAGGCAACGATAGACAGCTGCCTCAGTATGATCCCCAATCAGAGGCAACGATAGACAGCTGCCTCAGTATGATCCCCAATCAGAGGCAACGATAGACAGCTGCCTCAGTATGACCCCCAATCAGAGGCAACGATAGACAGCTGCCTCAGAATGATCCCCAATCAGAGGCAACGATAGACAGCTGCCTCAGTATGATCCCCAATCAGAGGCAACGATAGACAGCTGCCTCAGTATGACCCCCAATCAGAGGCAACGATAGACAGCTGCCTCAGTATGACCCCCAATCTGAGGCAACGATAGACAGCTGCCTCAATATGATCCCCAATCAGAGGCAACGATAGACAGCTGCCTCTGATTGGGAACCACACTCGGCCGAAAACAAAGAAATAGAAAACACAGAATGCCCACCCCAAATCACACCCTGACCTAACCAAAAAAGGCTCTCTAAGGTCAGGGCGTGACAGAGAGAGAGAAAGAGATGTGGAATTAGAGGATTGGATGAGGGAGATGGTGGTACAGTCAGGCAATTAGGTGCCATGTTTTCGATTTTCAGCAAATGACACAGCTTTATCTTATAGACTATAGTGGGTGTATATGTGACACTAACAGTAGAATCCAAGCAACAACTGAGGCTCTCCAGTCTCAAGACGTGTTGAGATAGACAGACAGACATTAAATGCACAGCAGCTAGACTGAATCCGTTAACAACTTAAAGTCCATAAAAATTCTTGGCCGCGGAGACAAATAGCAACAGAGACCTCTGTGGCATCTCGTCTGGGCTGCTGCTTGGGGCAATGTTCAGCAGAGGCCAGACCCAAATGGAGCCAGGTCTCTGTGGTGGGCAGGCTATAGGTGAGCTCTGACCAATCCTGCTCCTTCATTAACCCACCAACACACAGCAGCATCTGTTAGATAACACAGTGCTCATAATAACACCATGGGCAGAGAGAAGAGCAGCCCTCGCAGGACCAGAGCTGTTGTGTGTGGACCGGAACCGTAGACAACTGCAGTTCTAACCGTGACCACAGTGGGTAGATATCGTTCTGACCGCTGACCACAGTGGGTAGATATCGTTCTGACCGCTGACCACAGTGGGTAGATATCATTCTAACCGCTGACCACACACGTTAGTGACGGAGTAAAATGTGAATGAATGTGTTGAAATGAAATGCTATAAGTAACACGTGTACCCTTAAGGTAGAGACTTCAATGACACAATTGTCTGGTTAATGTCCCAGCCCTGTCTCTTAGTTTTTTGGGGGTGGGGGTGGGGGGTTGAGGTTTTAGTGCCCTTGCCATTCTTGAACCACTGGAGCTGAAAGAGAAAGAAAACGAGAAAGTAAAAGGGAGGGCAAGAGAGAAGGAAAGAGACAGAGAGAGACAGAGAGAGAGAGAGAGAGAGAGAGAGAGAGAGAGAGAGAGAGAGAGAGAGAGAGAGACAGAGAGAGACAGAGAGAGAGAGAGAGAGAGAGAGAGAGAGAGAGAGAGAGAGAGAGAGAGAGAGAGAGAGAGAGAGAAAGAGAGAGAGAGAGAGAGACAGAGAGAGAGAGAGAGAGAGACAGAGAGAGAGATGGAGAGAGAGAGAGACAGGGAGAGAGAGAGAGAGAGAGAGAGAGAGAGAGAGAGAGAGAGAGAGAGAGAGAGAGAGAGAGAGAGACATATGGAGAGAGAGAGAGAGAGAGACAGAGAGAGAAAGCGAGAGAGGGAGAAAGAGAGACAGAGAGAGACAGAGAGAGAAAGCGAGAGAGGGAGAAAGAGAGACAGAGAGAGACAGAGAGAGAGACAGAGAGAGAGACATAGAGAGACAGAGAGAGACAGAGAGAGACAGAGAGAGAGAGAAAGAGAGAGAGAGGCAGATGGAGAGAGAGAGACAGATGGAGAGAGAGAGAGAGAGACAGACAGATGGAGAGAGAAAAAAACCTGCAAAAATATCCTTTGTGTACAATGTAAAACATCAAATAATGCATGCAGAGCAGAATCAGGCTGATACCCGCTAATTATAAAAATCGAGAAAAGAGCCGTTAAATTCTACATTATATATTAGAGACACGTATTTCCCTCAGATTATACACACCCACAAAGAATTTGAAGCAATCCCAGTTTTGATAAACTCCCATATCTACTGGGTGAAATACCATTGTGTGCCATCACAGCAGCAAGATTTGTGACCTGTTGCCACAAGAAAAGTGCAACCTGTGAAGAACAAACACCATTGTAAATACAACCCATGTTTGTGTTTATTTATTTTCCCATTTGCACATACTACAACATTTGAAATCTCTTTATATTATTGGAACATTGTGAGTGTAATTCTTACTGTTAATTTGTATTGTTTATTTCACTTTAGTTTACAACACACTTCTTTAGCTTTGGCAATGTTAACATATGTTTCCCATGCCAAAAAAAGCCCTTAAAATGGAATTGAATTGAGAGAGAGACACATAGCGAGAGAGAGAGAGAGAGAGAGAGAGAGAGAGAGAGAGAGAGAGAGAGAGAGAGAGAGAGAGGGGGAGATGGACAGAGAGTTAGAGAGAGAGAGAGATAGAGAGAGGTAGATGGACAGAGAGAGAGAGAGAGAGAGAGAGAGAGAGATGGAGGGAGAGAGAGAGAGATGTAGCGACCTATCTTACGGTGACAAGAGGCAAATGGGGGACTTTTACCGTACAGAATGTTAATGCCAAACTTTGGGCCCCGGGGAGTCTCCCAATTCCACAAGAAGAAGAGAGCACCTCTTCCAGGGTACATGCATGACAGAGTCTCTTCATCCCCAAGAGTGCAACAGATAATAACCATATACATCACAGGAGACTTATTTATCCTGTTACACTATGTTCTCCTCTCCTCTTCACTTCTCTCTCTCTCTCTCTCTCTCTCTCTCTAACTCTCTCTCTCTCTCTCTCTGTCCATCTACCTCTCTCTATCTCTCTCTCTCTCTAACTCTCTGTCCATCTCCCTCTCTCTCTCTCTCTCTCTCTCTCTCTCTCTTTATTGCATGGGAAACATATGTTTACATTGTGAAATAAACAATAAAAACGTAACAGTAAATATTAATTTGTTTCAAATGTCATATCATGTCTATTATCAGTGATGTAATGATGTTCAAATAGTTGAAGTACAAAAGGAAAAATAAATAAAGATAAATATGGGTTGTATTTACAATGGTGTTTGTTCTTCACTGGTTGACCTTTTCTAGCGGCAACTGGTAACAAATCGTGCTGCCGTGAGGTCACATTTTGGTATTTCACCCAATAGATATGGGAGTTTATCAAAATTGGATTTGTTTAAAAATTATTTTTGGGTCTGTGTAATTTGAGGGAAATATGTGTCTCTAGCATGGTCATACATTTGGCAGAAGGTTAGGAAGTCCAGCTCATAGCAGTGTGCTCATAGCAGTGTGCTCATAGCAGTGTACACATAGGCTGTCTTCTCTTGAGAGCCAGATCTGCCTATGGCGACCATTCTCAATTACGAGGCTGTGCTCACTGAGTCTCTCTCTCCATCTCTCTATCTCCATCTCTATTATCTATCTATCTATCTATCTCAATTCAAGGGGCTTTAATTGGCATGGGAAACATATGTTAACATTGCCAAAGCAAGTGAGATAGATATTATACAAAAGTGAAATAAACAATACAAATTAACAGTAAACATTACACTCACAGAAGTTTCAAAAGAATAAAGACATTACAAATGTCATATTATGAATATATACAGTGTTGTAACAATGTACAAATGGTTCAAGTAAAAAAGGGAAAATAAATAAACATAAATATGGGTTGTATTTACAATGGTTCACCTTTTCTTGTGGCAACAGGTCACACATCCTTCTGCTGTGATGGTACACTGTGGAATTTCACCCAGTAGATATGGGAGTTTATTTATTTATTTATCAAAATTGGGTTTCTTTTTGTATTCTTTGTGGATCTGTGTAATCTGAGGTAAATATGTCTCTCTAATATACATTTGGCAGGAGGTTAGGAAGTGCAGCTCAGTTTCCACCTCATTTTGTGGGCAGTGTGCACATAGCCTGTCTTCTCTTGAGAGCCAGGTCTGCCTTCAGTGGCGTTTCTCAATAGCAAAGCTATGCTCACTGAGTCTGTACATAGTCAAAGCTTTCCTTTGGTTTGGGTCAGTCACAGTGGTCAGGTATTCTGCCACTGTGTCCTCTCTGTTTATGGCCAAATAGCATTCTAGTTTGCTCAGTTTTTTTGTAAATTCTTTCCAATTTGTCAAGTAATTATCTTTTTGTTTTCTCATGATTTGCTTGGGTCTAATTGTGTTGCTGTCTTGGGGCTCTGTGGGGTGTGTTTGTGTTTGTGAACAGAGCCCCAGGACCAGCTTGCTTAGGGGGCTCTTCTCCAGGTTCATCTCTCTGTAGGTGATGGCTTTGTTATGGACGGTTTGGGAATCGCTTCCTTTTAGATGGTTGTAGAATTTAATGGCTCTTTTCTGGATTTTGATAATTAGCGGGAATTCTGCTCTGCATGCATTATTTGGTGTTCTACGTTGTACACAGAGGATATTTTTGCAGAATTCTGCATGCAGTCTCAAGTTGGTGTTTGTCCCATTTTGTGAATTATTGTTTGGTGAGCGGACCCCAGACCTCACAACCATAAAGGGAAATGGGTTTATAACTGATTCAAGTATTTTTAGCCAGATCCTAATTGGTATGTTGAATTTTATGTTCCTTTTGATGGCACAGAATGCCCTTCTTGCCTTGTCTCTCAGATCGTTCACAGCTTTGTGGAAGTTACCTGTGGCGCTGATGTTTAGGCCAAGGTATGTATAGTTTTTTTCTGTGCTCTAGGACAACAGTGTCTAGATGGAATTTGTATTTGTGGTCCTGGCGAATGGACCTTTTTTGGAACACCATTATTTTGGTCTTACTGAGATTTACTGTCAGGGCCCAGGTCTGCCAGAATCTGTGCAGAAGATCTAGGTGCTGCTGTAGGCCCTCCTTGTTTGGTGACAGAAGCACCAGATCATCAGCAAACAGTAGACATTTGACTTCAGATTCTAGTCTCTCTCTCACGTCTCTTCTTCTCTGTCTGTATAATTCCCAAAAGCTCCATTTTATATCTCCACTATATTTCTGCTCTCTTTTCTATCTCTCCCTTTCCTCTACCCACTTCACTACTTCCTCACCTCTACCCACTTCACTACTTCCTCACCTCTACCCACGTCACTACTTCCTCACCTCTACCCCCACTTCACTACTTCCTCACCTCTACCCACTTCACTACTTCCTCACCTCTACCCACTTCACTACTTCCTCACCTCTACCCACTTCACTACTTCCTCACCTCTACCCACGTCACTACTTCCTCACCTCTACCCACTTCACTACTTCCTCACCTCTACCCACTTCACTACTTCCTCACCTCTACCCACTTCACTACTTCCTCACCTCTACCCACTTCACTACTTCCTCACCTCTACCCACTTCACTACTTCCTCACCTCTACCCACTTCACTACTTCCTCACCTCTACCCACTTCACTACTTCCTCACCTCTACCCACTTCACTACTTCCTCTCCTCTACCCACTTCACTACTTCCTCTCCTCTACCCACGTCACTACTTCCTCACCTCTACCCACTTCACTACTTCCTCACCTCTACCCACTTCACTACTTCCTCACCTCTACCCACTTTACTACTTCCTCTACCTCTACCCACTTCACTACTTCCTCACCTCTACCCACTTCACTACTTCCTCACCTCTACCCACTTCACTACTTCCTCACCTCTACCCACTTCACTACTTTCCTCACCCTCTACCCACTTCACTACTTCCTCACCTCTACCCACTTCACTACTTCCTCACCTCTACCCACTTCACTACTTCCTCACCCTCTACCCCACTTCACTACTTCCTCACCTCTACCACTTCAATACTTCCTCACCTCTACCCCACTTCACTACTTCCTCACCTCTACCCCACTTCACTACTTCCTCACCTCTACCCACTTTACTACTTCCTCACCTCTACCCACTTCACTACTTCCCTCACCTCTACCCACTTCACTACTTCCTCACCTCTACCCACTTCACTACTTCCTCACCTCTACCCCACTTCACTACTTTCCTCACCTCTACCCACTTCACTACTTCCTCACCTCTACCCCACTTCACTACTTCCTCACCTCTACCCCCACTTTACTACTTCCTCTCCTCTACCCACTCACTACTTTCCTCACCTCTACCCACTTCACTACTTCCTCACCTCTACCCACGTCACTACTTCCTCACCTCTACCCACTTCACTACTTCCTCACCTCTACCCACTTCACTACTTCCTCACCCTCTTATCCCCACGTCACTACTTCCTCACCTCTACCCACTTCACTACTTCCTTCACTCTACCCACTTGCACTACTTCTCCTACCTCTAGCCCACTTCACTACTTCCCCTCAGCCTCCTACCCCTTGTACTACTTCCTCACCTCTACCCACTTCACTACTTCCTCACCTCTACCCACTTTCACTACTTTCCTCACCTCTACCGCACTTTACTACTTCCCTCCCTCTACCCTTCCCTTCTCTCCTACCCTTCACTGACTTCCTCTCCTCTACCCACTTCACGTACTTCCTCACCTCTACCCACGTTCACCCTACTATCCTCCTCCTCTACCACTTCCTACTTCTCACCGTCTCCCACTTCCTCAGCCTCCTACCCCACTTCACTACTTCCTCTCCTCGTACCCCACTTCCTACTTCCTCACCTTCCTCACCTCTACCCACTTCACTACTTCCTCACCTCTACCCACTTCACTACTTCCTCACCTCTACCCACTTTACTACTTCCTCTCCTCTACCCACTTCACTACTTCCTCACCTCTACCACTTCACTACTTCCTCACCTCTACCCACTTTACTACTTCCTCTCCTCTACCCACTTCACTACTTCCTCACCTCTACCCACTTCACTACTTCCTCACCTCTACCCACGTCACTACTTCCTCACCTCTACCCACTTCACTACTTCCTCACCTCTACCCACTTCACTACTTCCTCACCTACTACCCACTTCACTACTTCCTCACCTCTACCCACTTCACTACTTCCTCACCTCTACCCACGTCACTACTTCCTCACCTCTACCCACTTCACTACTTCCTCACCTCTACCCACTTCACTACTTCCTCACCTCTACCCACTTCACTACTTCCTCACCTCTACCCACTTCACTACTTCCTCACCTCTACCCACTTCACTACTTCCTCACCTCTACCCACTTCACTACTTCCTCTCCTCTACCCACTTCACTACTTCCTCTCCTCTACCCACGTCACTACTTCCTCACCTCTACCCACTTCACTACTTCCTCACCTCTACCCACTTCACTACTTCCTCACCTCTACCCACTTTACTACTTCCTCTCCTCTACCCACTTCACTACTTCCTCACCTCTACCCACTTCACTACTTCCTCACCTCTACCCACTTCACTACTTCCTCACCTCTACCCACTTCACTACTTCCTCACCTCTACCCACTTCACTACTTCCTCACCTCTACCCACTTTACTACTTCCTCTCCTCTACCCACTTCACTACTTCCTCACCTCTACCCACTTCACTACTTCCTCACCTCTACCCACTTCACTACTTCCTCTCCTCTAACCACTTCACTACTTCCTCACCTCTACCCACTTCACTACTTCCTCTCCTCTACCCACTTCACTACTTCCTCACCTCTACCCACTTCACTACTTCCTCACCTCTACCCACTTCACTACTTCCTCACCTCTACCCACTTTACTACTTCCTCTCCTCTACCCACTTCACTACTTCCTCACCTCTACCCACTTCACTACTTCCTCACCTCTACCCACTTTACTACTTCCTCTCCTCTACCCACTTCACTACTTCCTCACCTCTACCCACTTCACTACTTCCTCACCTCTACCCACGTCACTACTTCCTCACCTCTACCCACTTCACTACTTCCTCACCTCTACCCACTTCACTACTTCCTCACCTCTACCCACTTCACTACTTCCTCACCTCTACCCACTTCACTACTTCCTCACCTCTACCCACGTCACTACTTCCTCACCTCTACCCACTTCACTACTTCCTCACCTCTACCCACTTCACTACTTCCTCACCTCTACCCACTTCACTACTTCCTCACCTCTACCCACTTCACTACTTCCTCACCTCTACCCACTTCACTACTTCCTCACCTCTACCCACTTCACTACTTCCTCACCTCTACCCACTTCACTACTTCCTCACCTCTACACCACTTCACTACTTCCTCTCTCTACCCACTTCACTACTTCCTCTCCTCTACCCACTTCACTACTTCCTCACCTCTACCCACTTCACTACTTCCTCACCTCTACCCACTTCACTACTTCCTCACCTCTACCCACTTTACTACTTCCTCTCCTCTACCCACTTCACTACTTCCTCACCTCTACCCACTTCACTACTTCCTCACCTCTACCCACTTCACTACTTCTCACCTCTACCCACTTCACTACTTCCTCACCTCTACCCACTTCACTACTTCCTCACCTCTACCCACTTCACTACTTCCTCACCTCTACCCACTTCACTACTTCCTCACCTCTACCCACTTCACTACTTCCTCACCTCTACCCACTTCACTACTTCCTCACCTCTACCCACTTCACTACTTCCTCACCTCTACCCACTTCACTACTTCCTCACCTCTACCCACTTTCCTACTTCCTCACCTCTACCCACTTCACTACTTCCTCACCTCTACCCACTTCACTACTTCCTCACCTCTACCCACTTCACTACTTCCTCACCTCTACCCACTTCACTACTTCCTCACCTCTACCCACTTCACTACTTCCTCACCTCTACCCACTTCACTACTTCCTCACCTCTACCCACTTTACTACTTCCTCTCCTCTACCCACTTCACTACTTCCTCACCTCTACCCACTTCACTACTTCCTCACCTCTACCCACGTCACTACTTCCTCACCTCTACCCACTTCACTACTTCCTCACCTCTACCCACTTCACTACTTCCTCACCTCTACCCACGTCACTACTTCCTCACCTCTACCCACTTCACTACTTCCTCACCTCTACCCACTTCACTACTTCCTCACCTCTACCCACTTCACTACTTCCTCACCTCTACCCACTTACTACTTCCTCACCTCTACCCACTTCACTACTTCCTCACCTCTACCCACTTCACTACTTCCTCACCTCTACCCACTTACTACTTCCTCTCCCTCTACCCACTTCACTACTTCCTCACCTCTACCCACTTCACTACTCCTCACCTCTACCCACTTCACTACTTCCTCTCCTCTAACCACTTCACTACTTCCTCACCTCTACCCACTTCACTACTTCCTCTCCTCTACCCACTTCACTACTTCCTCACCTCTACCCACTTCACTACTTCCTCACCTCTACCCACTTCACTACTTCCTCACCTCTACCCACTTTACTACTTCCTCTCCTCTACCCACTTCACTACTTCCTCACCTCTACCCACTTCACTACTTCCTCACCTCTACCCACTTTACTACTTCCTCTCCTCTACCCACTTCACTACTTCCTCACCTCTACCCACTTCACTACTTCCTCACCTCTACCCACTTACTACTTCCTCACCTCTACCACGTCACTACTTCCTCACCTCTACCCACTTCACTAACTTCCTCACCTCTACCCACTTCACTACTTCCTCACTCTACCCACTTCACTACTTCCTCACCTCACCCACTTCACTACTTCCTCACCTCTACCCACTTCACTACTCCTCACCTCTACCCAATTCACTACTTCCTCACCTCTACCAATTCACTACTTCCTCACCTCTACCCACTTCACTACTTCCTCACCTCTACCCACTTCACTACTTCCTCACCTCTACCCACTTCACTACTTCCTCACCTCTACCCACTTCACTACTTCCTCACTCTACCCACTTCACTACTTCCTCACCTCTACCCACTTCACTACTTCCTCACCTCTACCCACTTACTACTTCCTCACCTCTACCACTTCACTACTTCCTCACCTCTACCCACTTCACTACTCCTCACCTCTACCCACTTCACTACTTCCTCACCTCTACCCACTTCACTACTTCCTCACCTCTACCCACTTCACTACTTCCTCACCTCTACCCACTTCACTACTTCCTCACCTCTACCCACTTACTACTTCCTCTCCTCTACCCACTTCACTACTTCCTCACCTCTACCCACTTCACTACTTCCTCACCTCTACCACGTCACTACTTCCTCACCTCTACCCACTTCACTACTTCCTCACTCTACCCACTTCACTACTTCCTCACCTCTACCACGTCACTACTTCCGCACCTCTACCCACTTCACTACTTCCTCACCTCTACCCACTTCACTACTTCCTCACCTCTACCCACTTCACTACTTCCTCACCTCTACCCACTTTACTACTTCCTCACCTCTACCCACTTCACTACTTCCTCACCTCTACCCACTTCACTACTTCCACCTCTACCCACTTACTACTTCCTCACCTCTACCCACTTCACTACTTCCTCACCTTCCTACACTTCACTACTTCCTCACCTCTACCCACTTCACTACTTCCTCTCCTCTAACCACTTCACTACTCCTCACCTCTACCCACTTCACTACTTCCTCTCCTCTACCCACTTCACTACTTCCTCACCTCTACCCACTTCACTACTTCCTCACCTCTACCCACTTCACTACTTCCTCACCTCTACCCACTTTACTACTTCCTCTCCTCTACCCACTTCACTACTTCCTCACCTCTACCCACTTCACTACTTCCTCACCTCTACCCACTTCACTACTTCCTCTCCTCTACCCACTTCACTACTTCCTCACCTCTACCCACTTCACTACTTCCTCACCTCTACCCACTTCACTACTTCCTCACCTCTACCCACGTCACTACTTCCTCACCTCTACCCACTTCACTAATTCCTCACCTCTACCCACTTCACTACTTCCTCACCTCTACCCACTTCACTACTTCCTCACCTCTACCCACTTCACTACTTCCTCACCTCTACCCACTTCACTACTTCCTCACCTCTACCCAATTCACTACTTCCTCACCTCTACCCAATTCACTACTTCCTCACCTCTACCCAATTCACTACTTCCTCACCTCTACCCAATTCACTACTTCCTCACCTCTACCCACTTCACTACTTCCTCACCTCTACCCACTTCACTACTTCCTCACCTCTACCCAATTCACTACTGCCTCACCTCTACCCTACCCACGTCAACTACCTTCCGCACCTCTACCCACTTCAACTACTCCTTCCTAACCTCTACCCCACGTCCGACTACTTCACTACTTCCTCACCTCTACCCACTTCACCTACTTCCTCACCTCTACCCACTTCACTACTTCCTCACCTCTACCCACTTCACTACTTCCTCACCTCTAACCCACTTCACTACTTCAACTACCTTCAAATCTCCTCAATCTCTGCTTCACCTTTTGTTGTTATCTTGTCTTAAAAGATGGGGGTTTGGGTAGGGGTGCCTTAGCGAAGCATGCTAGAGTTTACTGATAAAAAGCCAGTCATATTGATTACATAGCACAATAAACAATTGCATTTTGTAATCACCTCTCCAACACAGATTGGAGAGCACTTTCACCATGGCACAAAACATCTCTGTTTCTGATTTACCATCTGCTGTGCTGTAAATAAAAAGGTATGTTGACAATGCTCACACTCAAGTGGCATGGCTATGAAAACAGTATGTAGACAATGCTAACGCTAAAGTCTGAGGCTATGAAAACAGTATGTAGACAATGCTAACGCTAAAGCCCATGGCTATGAAAAGAGTATATAGACAATGCTAACGCTAAGGCCCATGGCTATCAAAACAGTATGTAGACAATGCTAACGCTAAAGTCCATGGCTATGAAAACAGTATGTAGACAATGCTAATGCTAAAGTCTATGGCTATGAAAACACCATGTAGACAATGCTAATGCTGAAGTTCATAGCTTCTTCAGAAAAGCCCTTCTAAACTTTAGAGAAATAGTTACAGTTTAACATAACATTCAAGGTTTTACTTACATGAGACAAAACCGTTGGATAGAAGCAATTTACCTTGTAAGAGGAACAACTATATCATAAACCTAGGAGTTTAGTTTCAGCTAGCTACTGAAGCGGCTTCACTTCTCACAGTTGTAAAGTCGTTTGTACACACACCAAAAGGGTTTCATATATAGTGCTAAATATGTGATCTTTGGCTTGTAACCATAGCGGATCCCTTTTTGTTGTAATATAGAACCTTTTTCTGAAGGTTCTATAAAGAACCATGTTCATAATGTTCTCAATGGAACCGTTATGGTGCTATAAAGAACCCTTTCCTTTGATTCTATAAAGAACCATTATTTAAATGTTCCATATAGGACCAAAAAAGGGTTCCACTATATAAAAACCTTTTGTATGGTTTTTTCTAGAACCTTCCACAATATCAAAGGTTCTTTCTAGATCCTTCTGAAAAACAAATTATTTTCTAATTCTGATTAGGAATATTACATTGTTAAAATTCCATCAGTGTTATGGTGTTTATCGACAAGTTGAATCACTGAGGGTCTCTGAGGAGAGATGTGGAAACCGCTGATTTAGTCAAACAGTTCTCAATTGACATGAGGCCTTTAACGTGAATCTTTCACAAGACACCATACCTGGCACAGTCATATGTATCATGTAATGGCATAACACAACAGATTTGGATGAACTGAAATGACACTCTCACTCACAGTTGCACAAAAAGAGCTGAGAGCAAACCACGCCCCAAAATATTCTAATGAGCCGCCACCTCTAGATTTAAATTATCTGCAAAGTATCTTTGATGGAGTATTGAAGGGTTATTTTCGTCATTATGGTTCCACAGAGAGCCATCACCCTTCCTTCTTTTGTTAGTTCCTATCACCCCCCTTCTTTGTTCTGTTTTATTCATTGTTCTGTTATTATAAGAGATTCATGAGAGAGGCCCAGTGCTGTCTGTATCCCCGAGGCTCTTAGTGAGGGTGAGGGTTTTGGGCTCTCTCTAACTGGCTGACATTGAGATGCTGGTGCTGTTTAGCTCAGAGAGGTGGAGAGAGAGAGGGAGAGAGAGGGGAGGGAGAGACAGAGAGAGAGAGAGAGGGACAGAGAGAGAGCGAGAGAGAGAGAGAGAGAGAGAGAGAGAGAGAGAGAGAGAGAGAGAGAGAAAGAGAGAGGGAGAGAGATATGGAGAGAATCGAGTGAGAGAGGGAGAGAGAGAAAGAGAGAGAGAGAGCGAGAGTTGGTACATAGATTGTCTCTACACGCTCCTCCGGGGTTGTTGCGTCGCCCATATAAATTCCATTTCCGGGGAGTTGAAACACTCTTTCCAGAATACAAGTATTCTTTCCAGTCAAGTACTGACAGCATGGAAACACCCAAACTGGCCAAGAGATACTCACATTGTTGAAAGGCGACTGTTCCCAATTCAAATGACACTAGCTATCAATGGTGCCTTGCTTACTGTATAAGGCTATTCACACACCACAGGGGACGGTGTCCTATGTGCTTTCATCTAATTCACTCCACAAAATGGGACTTTCCCTCCAGCCGCTGAAAGGGCGGTCTGAGGCGTGAAGTTGCACAATATTATTGTGTGGGAGAGATCATCGAGCTAAATCATAAGGTACATTTTCTGGCACACCGACAATGAACGTACAGGTTGTGGCAGGGGGAAAATGAGTTTGTGTGTGTGTGTGTTCGTGTTCGTGTGTGTGTTCGTGTGTGTGTGTGTGTGTTTGTGTGTGTGTGTGTTTCTGTATCTGTGTACATAACTACAAGGCCTCACACAGCAGAAGTCTGAGAGAGGTCAGCAGCGTGACAAATCCGGGTGGAATTTCTCGGTGGAACAGATTTAGTATCCACCTTCTGACCAGCATCCGACAGCAACACCTTTGAAATCGCTGCTGGAGAACAAAACAACTGTTTGGACGGCTATAAGGTGGCTCTTTCTATAAAAGCAAAGGGCCATAATCCTGATTCAAACACAAAATCCTGTGTATGCAGCCATAATGCCATTTAAGCTGACTAAATCCCCCCCCCCCCCCCACCCCCACCCAAACCTCAGTGTTTTTTACCCATTTCTCTCAGTTTGTTCTCTCTCTCTCTCTCTCTCTCTCTCTCTCTCTCTCTCTCTCTCTCTCCCTCTCTTTTCATTTTAACTAAAGCCATTTCCTCACCGCCTCAAAATAACAACAGCAAAGATAATAACAACCCCATGAGTGCGGACGGTTGCTAGGCTACCTTATGGCCAGTATGATTGGTTCTCGTTATAGGCAGGATTTGAGTTTAACCCACAGAAATTGTAATTCCAATGTAAAGATGCCTAGCTCCTCAGACACCAAATGTATACCACCAAGACAGTGTTATGTAATAGCTCATACAGCTATAGAATATAAACAAACTTCATTTCAACCCACTGAGGCTAAATGTCAAAACAATGTAGCTATTGTTTACACAAACTACATGGCTGAGAAAAAATGTTGTTTACGGTGTGAAACCCATCATTATAGGGATGACACTGGTAAAGTCAGAGGAGGAATGAGGCTCTCTGAACGCTGTCTGAATGCTGTCTGAACGCTGCCTGAACGCTGTCTGAACACTGTCTGAATGCTGTCTGAACGCTGTCTGAACGCTGTCTGAACGCTGTCTGAACGCTGTCTGAACGCTGTCTGAACGCTGCCTGAACGTGGTCTGAACGTGGTCTGAATGTGGTCTGAGCGCTCTCTGAATGTGGTCTGAACGCTGTCTGAACGTGGTCTGAATGTGGTCTGAATGTGGTCTGAACGTGGTCTGAGCGCTGTCTGAACGTGGTCTGAACGTGGTCTGAACGCTGTCTGAACGTGGTCTGAGCGCTGTCTGAACGCTGTCTGAACGCGGTCTGAACGCTGTCTGAACGCTGTCTGAACGCTGTCTGAATGCTGTCTGAATGTGGTCTGAACGCTGTCTGAACGCTGTCTGAATGTGGTCTGAACGTTGTCTGAATGCTGTCTGAATGTGGTCTGAACGCTGTCTGAATGCTGTCTGAATGTGGTCTGAACACTGTCTGAACGCTGTCTGAACGCTGTCTGAACGCTGTCTGAATGTGGTCTGAACGCTGTCTGAACGCTGTCTGAATGCTGTCTGAATGTGGTCTGAACGCTGTCTGAACACTGTCTGAATGTGATCTGAACGCTGTCTGAATGCTGTCTGAACGCTGTCTGAACGCTGTCTGAACGTGGTCTGAACGCTGTCTGAACGCTGTTTAAACGTTGTATTAATTCTGTGTAAATGCTGTCTGAATGCTGTGGTCACTGAGTGGTGGCACAATTGTTAACATCACATGCAGCACGGGAGCATTGACACACTATGACAGCAGGCCAGGGACATGTCACCCAAGTGTCACACAAAACCAGGCATATCACATGACAGCTGTGTTACAGCGACCATGGTGATGCGTCACGATGAGACACGTTCACTTGATCGGAGGAGGGTTTGACGTGTGTGTGTGTGTTTGTGTGTGTGTGCGTGTCCGTGTGTGTGTGTGTGTCCGCGCGTGTGTGTGTGTGTGTTTGTCCGTGTGTGTGTGTGTGTGTGTCCGTGTGTGTGCGTGTGTGTGTCCGTGAGTGTGTGTGCGTGTGTGAGAGAGAGAGAGAGAGAGTGTGTATTTGTGCATGTTTGAAGTTGTGGATCCAAATAGATTATTGGAATGAACGTTGTAGTATTTTCATGTTTAAAGAGATAATTTTATCATAAAGCACACCGCCTGACCTGCCAAGTAAATGTTTTTGTTGTTCCTTCCAACCATTTTCACATCTCTAGTCGCCACATGCTTTTGATACCAATCCATCCTCATCCTCTCCTCCTCCCCTCTCTTCTTCTCGTCTTCTCTCCCCTCTTCTCCTCTCCTTCTCTCCTCTCTTCTCCTCCTCCCCTCGCTTCTCCTCCTCTCCTCTCTTCTTCTCGCCTCTCTTTGCTTTTCTCCTCCTCTCCTCTCCTCTCCTCTCCTCTCCTCTCCTCTCCTCTCCTCTCCTCTCCTCTCCTCTCCTCTCCTCTCCTCTCCTCTCCTCTCCTCTCCTCTCCTCTCCTCTCCTCTCCTCTCCTCTCCTCTCCTCTCCTCTCCTCTCCTCTCCTCTCCTCTCTCCTCTCCTCTCTTCTCTTCTCTTCTCTTCTCCTCTCCTCTCTTCTCCTCCCCTCTCTTCTCCTCTCCTCTCCTCTCCTCTCCTCTCCTCTCCTCTCCTCTCCTCTCCTCTCCTCTCCTCTCCTCTCCTCTCCTCTCCTCTCCTCTCCTCTCCTCTCCTATCCTCTCCTCTCCTCTCCTCTCTCTTCTCTTCTCTCCTTCTCTCCTCTTCTTCTCTCATCTCTTCTTCTCTCTCCTCTCCTCTCCTCTCCTCTCCTCTCCTCTCCTCTCCTCTCCTCTCCTCTCCTCTCCTCTCCTCTCCTCTCCTCTCCTCTCCTCTCCTCTCCTCTCCTCCTCTCTTCTATTCTTCACTCCTCTCTTCTCCTCTTCTCTCCTCTCCTCTCTTCTTCTCTCCTCTCTTCTCTTCTTATCTCCTCCTCTCCTCTCCTCTCCTTTCCTTTCCTTTCCTTTCCTTTCCTTTCCTTTCCTTTCCTTTCCTTTCCTTTCATTTCCTTTCCTTTCCTTTCCTTTCCTTTCCTTTCCTTTCCTTTCCTTTCCTTTCCTTTCCTTCCTCTCCTCCTCCTCCTCTCCTCTCCTCTCCTCTCCTCTCCTCTCCTCTCCTCTCCTCTCCTCTCCTCTCCTCTCCTCTCCTCTCCTCTCCTCTCCTCTCTTCTCCTCTCCTCTCTTCTCATCCTCCCCTCTCTTCTCCTCCTCTCCTCTCTTCTCCTCCCTTATCTTCTCCTCTCCTCTCTTCTCCTCCTCCCCTCTCTTCTCTCCCTCTCCTTTCTTCTCTTCTCTTCTCCTCTCTTCTCCTCGCCTACTAAATGGCATAAAGCTCTACTGGTGATAATACAATGTGGTGTTGACCAGTGGTGGCAGCCGAGGTGTCAGCTGAGGGTTGTAGATGATGGATGGGGTGATGTGGTGACGCTGTGATAGTCTGCTGGGTGTGGCCGCTGCCTCCCTGAGCCCACCAGACTGTGTTGCTAATTCAGACACAGAGTTATGGTTCCCATATGGCTGCCATCATGGTGGAGTGGCTACCACCACCGACTCCACAGCCACGCTTTATGTCAGACTTCATCAGGGGAGAGAGAGAGACTTTAACCATTTGTACATTGTTACAACACTGCATATATATATATATATAATATGACATTTGTAATGTCTTTATTGTTTCGAAACTTCTGTATGTGTATTGTTTACTGTTAATTTTGATTGTTTATTTCACTTTTGTATATTATCTACCTCACTTACTTTGACAATGTTAACACATGTTTCCCATGCCAATAAAGCCCCTTGAATTGAATTGAATTGCCAGAGAGAGAAAGGTGTGTGTGTGTGTGTGTGTGTGTGTGTGTGTGTGTGTGTGTGTGTGTGTGTGTGTGTGTGTGTGTGTGTGTGTGTGTGTGTGTGTGTGTGTGTGTGTGTGTGTGTGTGTGTGTGTGTGTGTGTGTGTGTGTATAGACTAGATGAATAGGTTTGCTAATATCCTAGACTAGATGGACCGGCTTGCTTATACCCTAGACTAGATGATTAAGCTTTCTAATGCCCTGGACTAGATCAATAGGATTGCTCCAACAATACCAGTCAAAGGTTTGGACATATCTACTCATTCAAGGGTTTTTCATTGTAGAATAATAGTGAAGACAACAACACTATGAGATAACACATATGGAGTCATGTAGTAACCAGAAAAGTGTCAATCAAACAAATCAAAATATATTTTAGATTTGAGATTCTTCAAAGTAGTCACACGTTGCCTTGACAACAGCTTTGAACACTCTTGGCATTCTCTCAACTAGCTTCATGAGCTAGTCACCTGGAATGCATTTCAATTAACAGGTGTGCCTTGTTAAAAGTACATTTGTGGAATTTCTTTCCTTCTCAATGCATTAGAGACAATCAGTTGTGTTGTGACAAGATGGGGTTGGACTGCAGAAGATATCCCTATTTGGTAAAAGACCAAGTTCATAGTATGGCATGAACAGCTCAAATAAGCAAAGAGAAACAACAGTCCATAATTACATTAAGACATGACGGTCAGTCAAACCCGAAAATGTCTAGAACTTTGAATGTTTCTTCAAGTAAAGTCGCAAAAACCATCAAGCGCTATGATGAAACTGTCTCTCATGAGGACCGCCACAGGAAAGAAATACCGAGATTTACCTCTACTGCAGAGAATAAATTAATTAACAGAGTTCAATTAACTGACACATCTCAACATCAACTGTTCAGAGGAGACTGCTTTATATTTTTATTTATTATATTTTATTTAACCTTTAATTAACTGGGCAAGTCAGTTAAGAACAACTGTTTATTTACAATGACAGCCTACCAAAAGGCAGAAGGCATCCTGAGAGGAGGGGGGCTGGGATTAAAAATAGAAAATAAAATAAAAATATAGGACAAAACACACATCACGACAAGAGAGACACCACAACACTACATAAAGAGAGACACCACAACACTACATGTAGAGAGACACCGCAACACTACATGTAGAGAGACACCACAACACTACATGTAGAGAGACACCACAACACTACATAACGAGAGACACCACAACACTACATGTAGAGAGACACCACAACACTACATGTAGAGAGACACCACAACACTACATGTAGAGAGACACCACAGCACTACATGTAGAGAGACACCACAGCACTACATGTAGAGAGACACCACAACACTACATAAAGAGAGACACCACAACACTACATGTAGAGAGACACCACAACACTACATGTAGAGAGACACCACAGCACTACATGTAGAGAGACACCACAGCACTACATGTAGAGAGACACCACAACACTACATAAAGAGAGACACCACAACACTACATGTAGAGAGACACCACAACACTACATGTAGAGAGACACCACAGCACTACATGTAGAGAGACACCACAGCACTACATGTAGAGAGACACCACAGCACTACATGTAGAGAGACACCACAGCACTACATGTAGAGAGACCTAAGACAACAACACAGCATGGCAGCAACACATGACAACACAGCATGGCAGCAACACATGACAACACAGCATGGCAGCAACACATGACAACACAGCATGGTAGCAACACAACATGACAACAACATGGTAGCAGCACAAAACATGGTACAAACATTATTGGGCACAGACAACAGCACAAAGGGCAAGAAGGTAGAGACAACAATGCATCACGCGAAGCAGCCACAACTGTCACTGATAGTGTCCATGATTGAGTCTTTGAATGAAGAGTTGGAGATAAAACTGTCCAGTTTGAGTGTTTGCTGCAGCTCGTTCCAGTCGTAAGCTGCAGTGAACTGAAAAGAGGAGCGAGCCAGGGATGTGTGTGCTTTGGGGACATTGAACAGAATGTTGTATGTGGAGGATGAGGGCTGCAGTAGATATCTCAGATACGGGGGAGTGAGGTCTAAGAGGGTTTTATAAATAAGCATCAACCAGTGGGTCTTCCGATGGGTATACAAAGATGATCCGTTTACAGAGTAGAATAGAGTGGAGTGATGTGTCCTATAAGGAGCATTGGTGTTAAATCCGATGGCCGAATGGTAAAGAACATCTATCCGCTGAAGAGCACCCTTCCCTATATTAGGTTTCCATAATCTTTTTTTAGATGTATTTTTTATTTCACCATTATTTAACCAGGTAGGCTAGTTGAGAACAAGTTGGGTAAGATGGTCATCTGAATCAGGGTTAGTTTGGTAGATGGGGTGAAAGAGGAGGGATTATGATAGCGGAAACCCAGTCTAGATTTAACCTTAGCCTGCAGCTTTGATCAGCTACTGAGAGAAGGACAGTGTATCATCGAGCCATACTCCCAAGTACTTGTATGAGGTAACTATTTTAAGCGCTAAACCCTCAGAGGTAGTAATCACACCTTTGTGGAGAGGGGAATTATTCTTACCAAACCACATGACCTTTGTGTTGGAGGTGTTCAGAACAAGGTTATGGACAGAGAAAGCTTATTGGACAATAGGAAAGCTTTGTTATTGAGCAGTTAACACGA
Organism: Oncorhynchus kisutch; assembly: GCF_002021735.2. Taxonomy (NCBI): domain Eukaryota; kingdom Metazoa; phylum Chordata; class Actinopteri; order Salmoniformes; family Salmonidae; genus Oncorhynchus; species Oncorhynchus kisutch. The sequence goes on from NC_034182.2 coordinate 38,252,519, forward strand.
AATCTGGGGAGGGGCAGCTCAGTATAAGACTTTATCATCTGCATATACAGTGCCTTGCGAAAGTATTCGGCCCCCTTGAACTTTGCGACCTTTTGCCACATTTCAGGCTTCAAACATAAAGATATAAAACTGTATTTTTTTGTGAAGAATCAACAACAAGTGGGACACAATCATGAAGTGGAACGACATTTATTGGATATTTCAAACTTTTTTAACAAATCAAAAACAGAAAAATTGGGCGTGGAAAATTATTCAGCCCCTTTACTTTCAGTGGAGCAAACTCTCTCCAGAAGTTCAGTGAGGATCTCTGAATGATCCAATGTTGACCTAAATGACTAATGATGATAAATACAATCCACCTGTGTGTAATCAAGTCTCCGTATAAATGCACCTGCACTGTGATAGTCTCAGAGGTCCGTTAAAAGCGCAGAGAGCATCATGAAGAACAAGGAACACACCAGGCAGGTCCGAGATACTGTTGTGAAGAAGTTTAAAGCCGGATTTGGATACAAAAAGATTTCCCAAGCTTTAAACATCCCAAGGAGCACTGTGCAAGCGATAATATTGAAATGGAAGGAGTATCAGACCACTGCAAATCTACCAAGACCTGGCCGTCCCTCTAAACTTTCAGCTCATACAAGGATAAGACTGATCAGAGATGCAGCCAAGAGGCCCATGATCACTCTGGATGAACTGCAGAGATCTACAGCTGAGGTGGGAGACTCTGTCCATAGGACAACAATCAGTCGTATATTGCACAAATTTGGCCTTTATGGAAGAGTGACAAGAAGAAAGCCATTTCTTAAAGATATCCATAAAAAGTGTTGTTTAAAGTTTGCCACAAGCCACCTGGGAGACACACCAAACATGTGGAAGAAGGTGCTCTGGTCAGATGAAACCAAAATGGAACTTTTTGGCAACAATGCAAAACGTTATGTTTGGCGTAAAAGCAACACAGCTCATCACCCTGAACACACCATCCCCACTGTCAAACATGGTGGTGGCAGCATCATGGTTTCGGCCTGCTTTTCTTCAGCAGGGACAGGGAAGATGGTTAAAATTGATGGGAAGATGGATGGAGCCAAATACAGGACCATTCTGGAAGAAAACCTGATGGAGTCTGTAAAAGACCTGAGACTGGGACAGAGATTTGTCTTCCAACAAGACAATGATCCAAAACATAAAGCTGGAATGGTTCAAAAATAAACATATCCAGGTGTTAGAATGGCCAAGTCAAAGTCCAGACCTGAATCCAATCGAGAATCTGTGGAAAGAACTGAAAACTGCTGTTCACAAATGCTCTCCATCCAACCTCACTGAGCTCAAGCTGTTTTGCAAGGAGGAATGGGAAAAAATTTCAGTCTCTCGATGTGCAAAACTGATAGAGACATACCCCAAGCGACTTACAGCGGTAATCGCAGCAAAAGGTGGCGCTACAAAGTATTAACTTAAGGGGGCTGAATAATTTTGCACGCCCAATTTTTCCGTTTTTGATTTGTTAAAAAAGTTTGAAATATCCAATAAATGTCGTTCCACTTCATGATTGTGTCCCACTTGTTGTTGATTCTTCACAAAAAATACAGTTTTATATCTTTATATTTGAAGCCTGAAATGTGGCAAAAGTTTGCAAAGTTCAACGGGGCCGAATACTTTCGCAAGGCACTGTAAATGGATGAGAGAGCATCCTACTGGCTGAGCTGTGTTGTTGATGTAACTTGAGAAGAGCGTGGGGCCTAGGATCGAGCCTTGGGGTACAACCTTGGTGACAGGCCGTTGTCTCAGCCACTATATACACTGCACTCTTTGAGAGAGGTAGTTAGCAAATCACACCAAATAACCCTCAAAGACACCAATAGCCGGCCCGAAATAATGGAATACTCTACCATATTAAAAGCTTTGGCCAAGTCAATAAATAGCAGAACAACATTGCTTAGAATCAAGGGCAATGGTGACATCATTGAGGGCATTTAAGAATGCAGTTACAAATCCCATAACCTCAGCGGAAACCAGATTGCATACCAGAAAGAATCCTATAGACATCAAGAAAGCCAGTGAGTTGATTATTGACACGTTTTCCAACACTTTTGATAAACAGGGAAAAACAGAAATTGGCCTATAACAGTTAGGATCAGGTTGATCTCCCCCTTTAAATAAAGGACAAACCGTGGCTGCCTTCCAAGCAATGGGAACGTCCCCTATAGGAGAGACAGGTTAAAAAGGTCAGAGATAGGCTTGGCGATGATACGGGCAGAAAAGGTCTTAACCATCTGACCCAGATATTTTTGGGGGGTCAAGTTTACAGAGCTCCTTTAGCACCTCAGACCTAGTGACCGCCTGCAGGCAGGAACTTTGTTGCGGGGCAGGGGAAAAGGGGGAGGAGCATCGGGGCCAGTCACATTAGAAGAAGTGGGAGATGAGGAAATGTTGGACGGATAAGGAGGCATGGCTGAGTTAAATAGGTATCCTGACTTAATGAAGTGGTGATTATAGAGCTCAGACATGTGCTCCTTGTCAGTAACAACCACATCATCAATATTAAGGGACATGGGCAGCTGTGAGGATGAGGGTTTATTCTCCAGGTCTTTAACCGTTTTCCAGAACTTCTTGGGGTTAGACAGACAGAGAGAGAACTGCTCCTTGGCGTAACTTACTTGGGCCTTCCGGACAGCCTGAGTGCACTTATTTCTCATTTGCCGGAACGAGAGCCAGTCAGCTTGAGAACGCGTGTACCGAGCCTTTCGTCAAATGGAATTCTTGAGGTGGAGTACCTCTGCAAGATCACAGGCTGAACCTGTTTTTAATTCAAATTTTCTCTATGGGAACGCGTTTGTTAACAATACCAACTGAATATATAAAAAAAGAAGGTCCAAGAATCTTCGACCGAGGGGATCGAGCTGATTCTATAACAATTTATGTAGGCCAGGTCTTGAAGGAAGGCTTGCTTATTAAAGTTTTTTAGAAAGCGTCTATGACAAATCAGGACAGGTCGTTTCACCGAGGAGCCATTACGAACACATGCTGTAAAGCAGTGATCACTAAGGTCATTACAGAAAACACAAGACTGAAACCTTTCAGGACTTTTTGTGAGGATAACATCAAAGAGAGTAGCCTTTTCTGGGTGTTTGGAGTCATACCTTGTGGGATTGGTAATAATCTGAGAAATATTGCTTTAGGACTTGGTCGAGTGGTTTAAGCATGTCCCAGTTTAGGTCACCAAGCAGGAAAAATTCAGACTTGGTGTAAGGGGCCAGGAGCGAGCTTAGGGCAGGTAGGGTACAGGCCGGTGCTGATGGAGGACGATAGCACCCAACAACAATCAACAAAGATCAATTTGAAAGTGTAATGCTTAAAACCAGCTGATCAAATTGTTTGGGGACAGACTTGGTGGAGACAACCGAGCACTGAAGGTGATCCTTGGTAAAGTTTGCTACTCAACCAACTTTGGAAGATCTGTCTTGCCGAAAAAGGTTGCAAACAGAAAGGTTAACATCAGTGTTCAAAACACTCTTCCTTAACCACATCGCAGTAATGACCAACACATCTGTATTTGAGCTGTGAACCCACACTTTCAATTGATCCATTTTAGATAATGAGCTTTTAATGTTAATGTGCAGAAAAGCCAGGCTTTTAAGAGAGCATAAATAAGTGAAGCAGTTATCAGAGCACAAGTCAGCATTGGGGCTAGCAACAGTAGATGGGTGTACATCCACATTTCCAGATATCATCAGCAGTAATACAATCAGTGTTGATTGATGACATTTGAATGTGCGTCAGATGGAAACAAAATCCTATTGTACAGCCATTTCATCAAGTAACATAAATATAAAGCCGGCGAGAGGTGGTTAGAATATGACGGGAGGCAGAGGGCCACCCAATTGGTGCAGAGCTAGCTGTGCTGCTAGAGATTCTGGGTTCGAGTCCAGGCTCTGTTGCAGCCGGCCGCGATCAAGAGACCCATGGGGACGCACACAATTGGCCCAACGTCGTCCGGGTTAGGGAAGAGTTTGGCCGGCAGGGATGTCCTTGTCCTACCACGCACTAACGACTCCTGTGGTAGTCCGGGCGCAGTGCACGCTGACACGTTCACCAGGTGTACAGTGTTTCCTCCGACGCATTGGTGCGACTGGCTTCCGGGTTAAGTGAGCATTGTGTCAAGAAGCAGTGCGGCTTGTTTTGGTTTGGACACACGGCTCTCGATCTTTGCCTCTCCCGAGTCTAGCGATGACAACTGCCAGGTTGAATCCAAGCAGCAGTGCAGCAGGCAACGGGATTAGGTGTCACCCACTTGGGAGAATCTTTTTTCTGGAGCTAGATTCCTTGTAGAAAATGCCTGGGGATTGTCTCTGAACCACGGAAGGGGGCTTCAAAGGCCTCTGGATTTGGGTGGGGTAGGCTGTGAGACTCTCCTGCCATTGTTGGGCTCAAAGGATTTGACACCTCTCACTTCACACCTCAGTGCTGATTGAAGTTGTATCTACTCTGTCCTAGCAAGCTTGGTAGCCATAACTTAGCATTCAGTCCTTACAAAGTAAAATATATAATTGTCGTATTTTTCTTCTTGGCCTTCAAAAGAGCTTCAGACTAGACGTGACTCACTCAGTTCCAGGTTCGGTGCTGTTTTCAGGTCACTGTTGTTTGTTTGACAGAGCATTTGCTGTATAGCTTGGAAAAATGATTCTTTGGTAGAAGGAATCCTTCCAGGTAATTTTGTCCAAAATTCATCATCAATGTCATTATCATCACCACCATCATCATCTTCACCATCATTAGCATCATAAATGTCATCGTCAGCATTTTATTTCTACATCAGAAACAGTTGTGTTCCTGTGTTTGGTGTGTGTTCTGTGTTTTCCCTGTTGGTGTTGTTTTCCAGGCTGTCAATCTCCTGAGCTTCAGACATTAGTGGGACCAGCGGAGGGACTAGCAGAGCACACTGGGGACTCTCTCTCTCTCTGTCTTACTACACCTCTACCTCCACCCCCCCCCCCATCTCCCGCGGGTCTCCCATCCAGCACCATGAGTCTTATTCTCTGTTTAGGTAAAAGGAAAAAGGCTATGGTGCATCAAGTGAAGTCTGCTGATGCTGTACGTACAGCATGCACCAGGGATAGTGACATGATCAACAAAACATGTGGACAACTGCTCTCTGTTATCAACCCACCCTCCTTGGTTTGATTAATTCTCTTTTTGAAAGCATACTGTTAGTTGTTTTGGGGGACTAGGGGAAAGATAGGGGATGTAGACCTTGGCTTAGGAATCTTTTTTATGAATCTGGGAATCAAAATCTAAAATACCTTTCTCTATTTGGTTCCGGTCGGACAATAATCACCTGAATCACACATGAATCACATGAATCACACATGAATCACATGAATCACACATGAATCACGTGAAACATTTCGAGGTAAAGTTTCCGAAAGAAAAGTTGGAGTTGTTTTAACTTCTGTGAGTCCTTTGACCCATGCAAGTCAAGTTCTGACGACTAAGGAGCGGAATTTTAAATTGTCGAATAAAATGAAAAATCCACAAGATTCCTATTATATTTACATTTCTATTCTTAAGCATCTGGTGAATCGTGACGTGCAGAGTGGGGGGGTATAATTTAATGTAATGTACAAAGAAGTGCTATATAGACTTTTAAAGTCAGAGCTCTATGAATAGGCTTCGTAATCTGTTGGATTTAATGAAACCCGGCCCGAAAGTGAGTGAAAGGCTGAAATAACATTAGTAGGCGGACAATGGCAGCTTTTACAGTATGTACTAAAGCCTTAACAGCTAGATCTAATTGCCTCGTCTGTGAGGGGGCTGGAGGCGGCTGACTCCTAGGGCTGCAATGTCAAGCTGACCAATCCGACCGTCTTCCTTCCTTCCTTCCTTCCTCCCCCCCCCTCTCTCTCTTTCTCTCTCTCTCTCTCGCTCTTTCTCGCTCCCCAAATGAGAAAAGTTTCAGGTCCCAGATGATTGAACTTCCTTATCGAACTGCAGATCATTTCTCTCTGTGTCTTACTCTTTTTATTTAGCAGATGCTTCTTCTCCGAGGGAGCCTAATCATTCGCAAATTATTACCTGTCGAAACAGTTATTTAGCAGAGACATCTTTTGTAACATATTACCTGTGGAAATAGCAGAGTGGGAAATGAGCTACAGTGTCCCAGTTCTGTTTATAGTTTTGACATGTCGACATGTCTGTTAGCAGGTTCTCTAATGTCAAAGAATCGAGTTTGACACTAGCTATGAAGGCCTCTGTAGCCATATGCCATTTAAAAATAATCTGCATAAATGTTCCATATACAGTTGAAGTCGGAAGTTTACATACACATAGGTTGGAGTCATTAAAACTCGTTTTTCAACCACTCCACAAATTTCTAGTTAACAAACTATAGTTTTGGAAAGTCGGTTAGGACATCTACTTTGTGCATGACACCTGATAAAAAAAACGACAAACGAACAGTTCTGCAAGGTGCAATACACAAAACAGAAAACAACTACCCACAACCCATAGTGGGAAAACAGGCTGCCTAAGTATGGTTCCCAATCAGATACACCGATTGACAGCTGCCTCTGATTGGGAACCATACCAGGCCAAACACATAGAAATCTAACACAAAGAACAAAACATAGAATGCCCACCCCAACTCACGCCCTGACCAAACTAAAATAGAGACATAAAAAAGGAACTAAAGTCAGGACGTGACACCTACCTTCAAACTAAGTGCCTATTTGCTTGACATCATCTGAAAATCTAAAGAAATCAGCCAAGACCTCAGAAAACATTTTTGTAGACCTCCACAAGTCTGGTTCATCCTTTGGAGCAATTTCCAAACGCCTTAAGGAACCACGTTTATCTGTACAAACAATAGTACGCAAGTATAAACAACATGGGACCACACAGCCATCATACCGCTCAGAAAGGAGACGCGTTCTGTCTCCTAGAGATGAACATACTTTGGTGCGAAAAGTGCCAATCAATCCCAGAACAGCAGCAAAGGACCTTGTGAAGATGCTGGAGGAAACAGGTACAAAAGTATCTATATCCACACTTCTGACACACTGGGAATGTGATGAAATAAATAAAAGCTGAAATAAATCATTCTCTATACTATTATTCTGACATTTTACATTCTTTAGGTAAAGTGGTGATTCTAACTGACCTAAAACAGGGAATTTAAACTTGGATTAAATGTCAGGAATTGTGAAAAACTGAGTTGAAATGTATTTGGCTAAGGTGTATATAAACTTCCGACTTCAACTATATATACAGTGAGGGAAAAAAGTATTTGATCCCCTGCTGATTTTGTACGTTTGCCCACTGACAAAGAAATTATCAGTCTATAATTTTAATGGTAGGTTTATTTGAACAGTGAGAGACAGAATAACAAGAACAAATTCCCAGAAAAACGCATGTCAAAAATGTTATAAATTGATTTGCATTTTAATGAGGGAAATAAGTATTTGACCCCCTCTCAATCACAAAGATTTCTGGCTCCCATGTGTCTTTTATACAGGTAACTAGCTAAGATTAGGAGCACACTCTTAAAGGGAGTGCTCCTAATCTCAGTTTGTATAAAAGACACCTGTCCACAGAAGGAATCAATCAATCAGATTCCAAACTCTCCACCATGGCCAAGACCAAAGAGCTCTCCAAGGATGTCAGGTACAAGATTGTAGACCTACACAAGGCTGGAATGGGCTACAAGACCATCGCCAAGCAGCTTGGTGAGAAGTTAACAACAGTTGGTGCGATTATTCGCAAATAGAAGAAACACAAAAGAACTGTCAATGAGGAATCAGCCCAGAACTACTCAAGAGGATCTTGTCAATGATCTCGAAGCAGCTGGGACCATAGTCACCAAGAAAACAATTGGTAACACACTGCGCCGTGAAGGACTGAAATCCTGCAGTGCCCGCAAGGTCCCCCTGCTCAAGAAAGCACATATACTGTACATGCCTGTCTGAAGTTTGCCAATGAACATCTGAATGAATCAGAGGACAACTGGGTGAAAGTGTTGCTGCCTATGTCCCCAAGAACACCATCCCCACCGTCAAACATGGAGGTGGAAACATTATGCTTTGGGGGTGTTTTTCTGCTAAGGGGACAGGACAACTTCACAGCATCAAAGGGACGATGGACGGGGCCATGTACCATCAAATCTTGGGTGAGAACCTCCTTCCCTCAGCCATGGAATTGAAAATGGTGCTTGGATAGGTATTCCAGCATGACAATGACCCAAAACACACGGCCAAGGCAACAGAGGAGTGGCTCAAGAAGAAGCACATTAAGGTCCTGGAGTGGCCTAGCCAGTTTCCAGACCTTATCCCATAGAAAATCTGTGGAGGGAGCTGAAGGTTCGAGTTGCCAAATGTCAGCCTCGAAACCTTAATGACTTGGAGAAGATCTGCAAAGAGGAATGGGACTAAGTCCCTCCTGAGATGTGTGCAAACCTGGTGGCCAACTACAAGAAACGTCTGACCATTGTGATTGCCAACAAGGGTTTTTCCACCAAGTACTAAGTCATGTTTTGCAGAGGAGTCAAATACTTATTTCCCTCATTAAAATGCTAATCTATTTATAACATTTTTGACATGCGTTTTTCTGGATCTGTTTTGTTTGTTTCTCTGTCTCTCGCTGTTCAAATAAACCTACCATTAAAATTATAGACTGATCATTTCCTTGTCAGTATGCAAACGTACAAATTCAGCAGGGGATCAAATACTTTTTTCCCCTCACTGTATATACAGTATATACACTTTTTTTTATCATACCAATTTCAAACACAATTTTCATGAATCAGATAGGTGGCAATTGAGTCTTGTCCAGGTGTACACAATCAATGTAATACAACACAATCAATAGGCTACCCTGGGGCGGCAGGGTAGCCTAGTGATTAGAGCGTTGGACTAGTAACCGGAAGGTTGCAAGATCAAACCCCCGAGCTGACAAGGTACAAATCTGTCGTTCTGCCCCTGAACAGGCAGTTAACCCACCGTTCCAAGGCCGTCATTGAAAATAAGAATTTGTTCTTAACTGACTTGCCTAGTTAAATAAAGGTAAAATAAAAAATAAAAAAATACAGTATAACACAATCAACGAGCGCTTGTAATATAAAGTGTATAGGGGTGGTGCCATCCCACAGTGTAACGACCACTACAATCAACTACTATCTTTTCCAGTCTGATAATCAAGCCCAGTATAGCTGATCAATACCCTTAGTGGAAAAAAGCTGGACAGCAGATTGGACCCCAGGGTTAGGCTGGCGGAGGTGGCAGAATGGAGAGCCATGGGAGAGGAGGTGGATAAGAAATGGTGGGAATGGGGGGGAGTTGAAATTGCCTGGGACTTAGAGTGATTTGTTCAGATAGACTCGGTTGGGAAATAAAGGTAGATGGTTGGGGAAACACAGGGAGATGGTTGGAGAAACATAGGGAGATGGTTAGAGAAACACAGAGAGATGGTTGGGGAAACACAGGGAGATGGTTGGGGACACAGGGAGATGGTTGGGGAAACACAGGGAGATGGTTGGAGAAACACAGGGAGATGGTTGGGGAAACACAGGGAGATGGTTGGGGAAACACAGGGAGATGGTTGGAGAGACACAGTGAGATGGTTGAGGAAACACAGGGAGATGGTTGGGGAAACACAAAGAGATGGTTGGGGAAACACAGGGAGATGGTTGGAGAAACACAGGGAGATGGTTGGGGAAACACAGGGAGATGGTTGGGGAAACCCCGGGAGACGGTTGGAGAAACATAGGGAGATGGTTGGAGAAACACAGGGAGATGGTTGGGGAAATACAGGGAGATGGTTGGGGAAACAGAGAGAAATGGTTGGGGAAACACAGAGAGATGGTTGGAGAAACACAGGGATATGGTTGGGGAAATAGAGGGAGATGGTTGGGGACACAGGGAGAAGGTTGGGGAAACACAGGGAGATGGTTGGGGAAACACAGGGAGATGGTTGGAGAAACACAGGGAGATGGTTGGAGAGACACAGGGAGATGGTTGGGGAAACACAGGGACATGGTTGGGGACACAGGGAGATGGTTGGGGAAACACAGAGAGATGGTTGGGAAAACACAGAGAGATGGTTGGAGAAACACAGGGATATGGTTGGGGAAATACAGGGAGATGGTTTTGGAAACACAGAGAGATGGTAGGGGAAACATTGGGAGATGGTTGGAGACACAGAGAGATGGTTGAGGAAACACAGGGAGATGGTTGGGGAAACACAGGGATATGGTTGGGGAAACACAGGGATATGGTTGGGGAAACAGAGAGAGATGGTTGGGGAAACACAGAGAGATGGTTGGGGAAACACAGCGAGATGGTTGGGGAAACACAGCGAGATGGTTGGGGAAACACAGAGAGATGGTTGGAGAAACACAGGGATATGGTTGGGGAAATACAGGGAGATGGTTGGGGAAACAGAGAGAGATGGTTGGGGAAACACAGAGAGATGGTTGGAGAAACACAGGGATATGGTTGGGTAAATAGAGGGAGATGGTTGTGGACACAGTGAGAATGTTGGGGAAACACAGGGAGATGGTTGGGGAAACACAGGGAGATGATGTAGAAACACAGGGAGATGGTTGGAATGACACAGGGAGATTGTTGGGGAAACACAGGGAGATGGTTGGGGACACATGAAGATGGTTGGGGACACACAGGGATATGGTTGGGGAAACACAGGGAGATGGTTGGGGAAACACAGGGAGATGGTTGGGGAAACACAGGGAGACGGTTGGAGAAACATAGGGAGATGGTTGGAGAAACACAGGGAGGTGGTTGGAGATGGTAGGGGAAACACAGGGAGATGATGGGGACACACAGGGAGATGGTTGGGGAAACACAGGGAGATGGTTGGGGAAACACAGAGAGATGGTTGGGGAAACACAGGGAGATGGTTGGAGAAACACAGGGAGATGGTTGGGGAAACACAGGGAGACGGTTGGAGAAACATAGGGAGATGGTTGGAGAAACTAAGGGAGATGGTTGGAGATGGTAGGGGAAACACGGGGAGATGATGGGGGAAACACGGGGAGATGATGGGGACACACAGGGAGATGGTTGGGGAAACACAGGGAGATGGTTGGGGAAACATAGGGAGAAGGTTGGAGACACATAGGGAGATGGTTGGAGATGGTTGGGGAAACACAGGGATATGGTTGGGGAAATACAGGGAGATGGTTGGGGAAACAGAGAGAAATGGTTGGGGAAACACAGAGAGATGGTTGGAGAAACACAGGGATATGGTTGGGGAAATAGAGGGAGATGGTTGGGGACACAGGGAGAAGGTTGGGGAAACACAAAGAGATGGTTGGGGAAACACAGGGAGATGGTTGGAGAAACACAGGGAGATGGTTGGGGAAACACAGGGAGATGGTTGGGGAAACCCCGGGAGACGGTTGGAGAAACATAGGGAGATGGTTGGAGAAACACAGGGAGATGGTTGGGGAAATACAGGGAGATGGTTGGGGAAACAGAGAGAAATGGTTGGGGAAACACAGAGAGATGGTTGGAGAAACACAGGGATATGGTTGGGGAAATAGAGGGAGATGGTTGGGGACACAGGGAGAAGGTTGGGGAAACACAGGGAGATGGTTGGGGAAACACAGGGAGATGGTTGGAGAAACACAGGGAGATGGTTGGAGAGACACAGGGAGATGGTTGGGGAAACACAGGGACATGGTTGGGGACACAGGGAGATGGTTGGGGAAACACAGAGAGATGGTTGGGAAAACACAGAGAGATGGTTGGAGAAACACAGGGATATGGTTGGGGAAATACAGGGAGATGGTTTTGGAAACACAGAGAGATGGTTGGGGAAACACAGAGAGATGGTTGGAGAAACACAGGGATATGGTTGGGGAAATACAGGGAGATGGTTGGGGAAACACAGAGAGATGGTTGGGGAAACATTGGGAGATGGTTGGAGACACAGAGAGATGGTTGAGGAAACACAGGGAGATGGTTGGGGAAACACAGGGATATGGTTGGGGAAACACAGGGATATGGTTGGGGAAACACAGGGATATGGTTGGGGAAACACAGAGAGATGGTTGGGGAAACACAGCGAGATGGTTGGGGAAACACAGAGAGATGGTTGGAGAAACACAGGGATATGGTTGGGGAAATACAGGGAGATGGTTGGGGAAACAGAGAGAGATGGTTGGGGAAACACAGAGAGATGGTTGGAGAAACACAGGGATATGGTTGGGTAAATAGAGGGAGATGGTTGTGGACACAGTGAGAATGTTGGGGAAACACAGGGAGATGGTTGGGGAAACACAGGGAGATGATGTAGAAACACAGGGAGATGGTTGGAATGACACAGGGAGATTGTTGGGGAAACACAGGGAGATGGTTGGGGACACATGAAGATGGTTGGGGACAAACAGGGATATGGTTGGGGAAACACAGGGAGATGGTTGGGGAAACACAGGGAGATGGTTGGGGAAACACAGGGAGACGGTTGGAGAAACATAGGGAGATGGTTGGAGAAACACAGGGAGATGGTTGGAGATGGTAGGGGAAACACAGGGAGATGATGGGGACACACAGGGAGATGGTTGGGGAAACACAGGGAGATGGTTGGGGAAACACAGAGAGATGGTTGGGGAAACACAGGGAGATGGTTGGAGAAACACAGGGAGATTGTTGGGGAAACACAGGGAGACGGTTGGAGAAACATAGGGAGATGGTTGGAGAAACTAAGGGAGATGGTTGGAGATGGTAGGGGAAACACGGGGAGATGATGGGGGAAACACGGGGAGATGATGGGATCACACAGGGAGATGGTTGGGGAAACACAGGGAGATGGTTGGGGAAACATAGGGAGATGGTTGGAGACACATAGGGAGATGGTTGGAGATGGTTGGGGAAACACAGGGATATGGTTGGGGAAATACAGGGAGATGGTTGGGGAAACAGAGAGAAATGGTTGGGGAAACACAGAGAGATGGTTGGAGAAACACAGGGATATGGTTGGGGAAATAGAGGGTGATGGTTGGGGACACAGGGAGAAGGTTGGGGAAACACAGGGAGATGGTTGGGGAAACACAGGGAGATGGTTGGAGAAACACGGGAGATGGTTGGAGAGACACAGGGAGATGGTTGGGGAAACACAGGGAGATGGTTGGGGACACAGGGAGATGGTTGGGGAAACACAGAGAGATGGTTGGGAAAACACAGAGAGATGGTTGGAGAAACACAGGGATATGGTTGGGGAAATACAGGGAGATGGTTGTGGAAACACAGAGAGATGGTTGGGGAAACACAGAGAGATGGTTGGAGAAACACAGGGATATGGTTGGGGAAATACAGGGAGATGGTTGGGGGAAACACAGGGAGATGGTTGGGGAAACATTGGGAGATGGTTGGAGACACAGAGAGATGGTTGAGGAAACACAGGGAGATGCTTGGGGAAACACAGGGATATGGTTGGGGAAACACAGGGATATGGTTGGGGAAACACAGGGATATGGTTGGGGAAACAGAGAGATGGTTGGGGAAACACAGCGAGATGGTTGGGGAAACACAGAGAGATGGTTGGAGAAACACAGGGATATGGTTGGGGAAATACAGGGAGATGGTTGGGGAAACAGAGAGAGATGGTTGGGGAAACACAGAGAGATGGTTGGAGAAACACAGGGATATGGTTGGAGAAACACAGGGAGATGGTTGGGGAAACACAGAGAGATGGTTGGGGAAACACAGGGAGATAGTTGGAGAAATACAGGGAGATGGTTGGAGAAACACAGGGAGATGGTTGGAGATGGTAGGGGAAACACAGGGAGATGGTTGGAAAACACAGGGAGATGGTTGGAGAAACACAGGGAGATGGTTGGGGAAACACAGAGAGATGGTTGGGGAAACACAGAGAGATGGTTGGAGAAACACAGGGATATGGTTGGGGAAATACAGGGAGATGGTTGGAGATGGTTGGGGAAACACAGGGATATGGTTGGGGAAATACAGGGAGATGGTTGGGGAAACAGAGAGAAATGGTTGGGGAAACACAGAGAGATGGTTGGAGAAACACAGGGATATGGTTGGGGAAATAGAGGGTGATGGTTGGGGACACAGGGAGAAGGTTGGGGAAACACAGGGAGATGGTTGGGGAAACACAGGGAGATGGTTGGAGAAACACAGGAGATGGTTGGAGAGACACAGGGAGATGGTTGGGGAAACACAGGGAGATGGTTGGGGACACAGGGAGATGGTTGGGGAAACACAGAGAGATGGTTGGGAAAACACAGGGAGATGATGTAGAAACACAGGGAGATGGTTGGAATGACACAGGGAGATTGTTGGGGAAACACAGGGAGATGGTTGGGGACACATGAAGATGGTTGGGGACACACAGGGATATGGTTGGGGAAACACAGGGAGATGGTTGGGGAAACACAGGGAGATGGTTGGGGAAACACAGGGAGACGGTTGGAGAAACATAGGGAGATGGTTGGAGAAACACAGGGAGATGGTTGGAGATGGTAGGGGAAACATAGGGAGATGATGGGGACACACAGGGAGATGGTTGGGGAAACACAGGGAGATGGTTGGGGAAACACAGAGAGATGGTTGGGGAAACACAGGGAGATGGTTGGAGAAACACAGGGAGATGGTTGGGGAAACACAGGGAGACGGTTGGAGAAACATAGGGAGATGGTTGGAGAAACTAAGGGAGATGGTTGGAGATGGTAGGGGAAACACGGGGAGATGATGGGGGAAACACGGGGAGATGATGGGGACACACAGGGAGATGGTTGGGGAAACACAGGGAGATGGTTGGAGAAACATAGGGAGATGGTTGGAGACACATAGGGAGATGGTTGGAGATGGTTGGGGAAACACAGGGATATGGTTGGGGAAATACAGGGAGATGGTTGGGGAAACAGAGAGAAATGGTTGGGGAAACACAGAGAGATGGTTGGAGAAACACAGGGATATGGTTGGGGAAATAGAGGGAGATGGTTGGGGACACAGGGAGAAGGTTGGGGAAACACAAAGAGATGGTTGGGGAAACACAGGGAGATGGTTGGAGAAACACAGGGAGATGGTTGGGGAAACACAGGGAGATGGTTGGGGAAACCCCGGGAGACGGTTGGAGAAACATAGGGAGATGGTTGGAGAAACACAGGGAGATGGTTGGGGAAATACAGGGAGATGGTTGGGGAAACAGAGAGAAATGGTTGGGGAAACACAGAGAGATGGTTGGAGAAACACAGGGATATGGTTGGGGAAATAGAGGGAGATGGTTGGGGACACAGGGAGAAGGTTGGGGAAACACAGGGAGATGGTTGGGGAAACACAGGGAGATGGTTGGAGAAACACAGGGAGATGGTTGGAGAGACACAGGGAGATGGTTGGGGAAACACAGGGACATGGTTGGGGACACAGGGAGATGGTTGGGGAAACACAGAGAGATGGTTGGGAAAACACAGAGAGATGGTTGGAGAAACACAGGGATATGGTTGGGGAAATACAGGGAGATGGTTTTGGAAACACAGAGAGATGGTTGGGGAAACACAGAGAGATGGTTGGAGAAACACAGGGATATGGTTGGGGAAATACAGGGAGATGGTTGGGGAAACACAGAGAGATGGTTGGGGAAACATTGGGAGATGGTTGGAGACACAGAGAGATGGTTGAGGAAACACAGGGAGATGGTTGGGGAAACACAGGGATATGGTTGGTGAAACACTGGGATATGGTTGGGGAAACACAGGGATATGGTTGGGGAAACACAGAGAGATGGTTGGGGAAACACAGCGAGATGGTTGGGGAAACACAGAGAGATGGTTGGAGAAACACAGGGATATGGTTGGGGAAATACAGGGAGATGGTTGGGGAAACAGAGAGAGATGGTTGGGGAAACACAGAGAGATGGTTGGAGAAACACAGGGATATGGTTGGGTAAATAGAGGGAGATGGTTGTGGACACAGTGAGAATGTTGGGGAAACACAGGGAGATGGTTGGGGAAACACAGGGAGATGATGTAGAAACACAGGGAGATGGTTGGAATGACACAGGGAGATTGTTGGGGAAACACAGGGAGATGGTTGGGGACACATGAAGATGGTTGGGGACACACAGGGATATGGTTGGGGAAACACAGGGAGATGGTTGGGGAAACACAGGGAGATGGTTGGGGAAACACAGGGAGACGGTTGGAGAAACATAGGGAGATGGTTGGAGAAACACAGGGAGATGGTTGGAGATGGTAGGGGAAACACAGGGAGATGATGGGGACACACAGGGAGATGGTTGGGGAAACACAGGGAGATGGTTGGGGAAACACAGAGAGATGGTTGGGGAAACACAGGGAGATGGTTGGAGAAACACAGGGAGATTGTTGGGGAAACACAGGGAGACGGTTGGAGAAACATAGGGAGATGGTTGGAGAAACTAAGGGAGATGGTTGGAGATGGTAGGGGAAACACGGGGAGATGATGGCGGAAACACGGGGAGATGATGGGGACACACAGGGAGATGGTTGGGGAAACACAGGGAGATGGTTGGGGAAACATAGGGAGATGGTTGGAGACACATAGGGAGATGGTTGGAGATGGTTGGGGAAACACAGGGATATGGTTGGGGAAATACAGGGAGATGGTTGGGGAAACAGAGAGAAATGGTTGGGGAAACACAGAGAGATGGTTGGAGAAACACAGGGATATGGTTGGGGAAATAGAGGTAGATGGTTGGGGACACAGGGAGAAGGTTGGGGAAACACAGCGAGATGGTTGGGGAAACACAGGGAGATGGTTGGAGAAACACAGGGAGATGGTTGGGGAAACACAGGGAGATGGTTGGGGAAACCCCGGGAGACGGTTGGAGAAACATAGGGAGATGGTTGGAGAAACACAGGGAGATGGTTGGGGAAATACAGGGAGATGGTTGGGGAAACAGAGAGAAATGGTTGGGGAAACACAGAGAGATGGTTGGAGAAACACAGGGATATGGTTGGGGAAATAGAGGGAGATGGTTGGGGACACAGGGAGAAGGTTGGGGAAACACAGGGAGATGGTTGGGGAAACACAGGGAGATGGTTGGAGAAACACAAGGAGATGGTTGGAGAGACACAGGGAGATGGTTGGGGAAACACAGGGACATGGTTGGGGACACAGGGAGATGGTTGGGGAAACACAGAGAGATGGTTGGGAAAACACAGAGAGATGGTTGGAGAAACACAGGGATATGGTTGGGGAAATACAGGGAGATGGTTTTGGAAACACAGAG
The DNA here is from genome assembly GCF_002021735.2 of Oncorhynchus kisutch. Lineage (NCBI taxonomy): Eukaryota > Metazoa > Chordata > Actinopteri > Salmoniformes > Salmonidae > Oncorhynchus > Oncorhynchus kisutch. Next base: position 38,269,757 of record NC_034182.2, read on the forward strand.
AGATGGTTGGGGAAACACAGAGAGATGGTTGGAGAAACACAGGGATATGGTTGGGGAAATACAGGGAGATGGTTGGGGAAACACAGAGAGATGGTTGGGGAAACATTGGGAGATGGTTGGAGACACAGAGAGATGGTTGAGGAAACACAGGGAGATGGTTGGGGAAACACAGGGATATGGTTGGGGAAACACAGGGATATGGTTGGGGAAACACAGGGATATGGTTGGGGAAACACAGAGAGATGGTTGGGGAAACACAGCGAGATGGTTGGGGAAACACAGAGAGATGTTTGGAGAAACACAGGGATATGGTTGGGGAAATACAGGGAGATGGTTGGGGAAACAGAGAGAGATGGTTGGGGAAACACAGAGAGATGGTTGGAGAAACACAGGGATATGGTTGGGTAAATAGAGGGAGATGGTTGTGGACACAGTGAGAATGTTGGGGAAACACAGGGAGACGGTTGGAGAAACATAGGGAGATGGTTGGAGAAACACAGGGAGATGGTTGGAGATGGTAGGGGAAACACAGGGAGATGGTTGGGGAAACACAGGGAGATGGTTGGGGAAACACAGAGAGATGGTTGGGGAAACACAGGGAGATGGTTGGAGAAACACAGGGAGATTGTTGGGGAAACACAGGGAGACGGTTGGAGAAACATAGGGAGATGGTTGGAGAAACTAAGGGAGATGGTTGGAGATGGTAGGGGAAACACGGGGAGATGATGGGGGAAACACGGGGAGATGATGGGATCACACAGGGAGATGGTTGGGGAAACACAGGGAGATGGTTGGGGAAACATAGGGAGATGGTTGGAGACACATAGGGAGATGGTTGGAGATGGTTGGGGAAACACAGGGATATGGTTGGGGAAATACAGGAAGATGGTTGGGGAAACAGAGAGAAATGGTTGGGGAAACACAGAGAGATGGTTGGAGAAACACAGGGATATGGTTGGGGAAATAGAGGGTGATGGTTGGGGACACAGGGAGAAGGTTGGGGAAACACAGGGAGATGGTTGGGGAAACACAGGGAGATGGTTGGAGAAACACGGGAGATGGTTGGAGAGACACAGGGAGATGGTTGGGGAAACACAGGGAGATGGTTGGGGACACAGGGAGATGGTTGGGGAAACACAGAGAGATGGTTGGGAAAACACAGAGAGATGGTTGGAGAAACACAGGGATATGGTTGGGGAAATACAGGGAGATGGTTGTGGAAACACAGAGAGATGGTTGGGGAAACACAGAGAGATGGTTGGAGAAACACAGGGATATGGTTGGGGAAATACAGGGAGATGGTTGGTGAAACACAGGGAGATGGTTGGGGAAACATTGGGAGATGGTTGGAGACACAGAGAGATGGTTGAGGAAACACAGGGAGATGCTTGGGGAAACACAGGGATATGGTTGGGGAAACACAGGGATATGGTTGGGGAAACACAGGGATATGGTTGGGGAAACAGAGAGATGGTTGGGGAAACACAGCGAGATGGTTGGGGAAACACAGAGAGATGGTTGGAGAAACACAGGGATATGGTTGGGGAAATACAGGGAGATGGTTGGGGAAACAGAGAGAGATGGTTGGGGAAACACAGAGAGATGGTTGGAGAAACACAGGGATATGGTTGGAGAAACACAGGGAGATGGTTGGGGAAACACAGAGAGATGGTTGGGGAAACACAGGGAGATAGTTGGAGAAATACAGGGAGATGGTTGGAGAAACACAGGGAGATGGTTGGAGATGGTAGGGGAAACACAGGGAGATGGTTGGAAAACACAGGGAGATGGTTGGAGAAACACAGGGAGATGGTTGGGGAAACACAGAGAGATGGTTGGGGAAACACAGAGAGATGGTTGGAGAAACACAGGGATATGGTTGGGGAAATACAGGGAGATGGTTGGAGATGGTTGGGGAAACACAGGGATATGGTTGGGGAAATACAGGGAGATGGTTGGGGAAACAGAGAGAAATGGTTGGGGAAACACAGAGAGATGGTTGGAGAAACACAGGGATATGGTTGGGGAAATAGAGGGTGATGGTTGGGGACACAGGGAGAAGGTTGGGGAAACACAGGGAGATGGTTGGGGAAACACAGGGAGATGGTTGGAGAAACACGGGAGATGGTTGGAGAGACACAGGGAGATGGTTGGGGAAACACAGGGAGATGGTTGGGGACACAGGGAGATGGTTGGGGAAACACAGAGAGATGGTTGGGAAAACACAGAGAGATGGTTGGAGAAACACAGGGATATGGTTGGGGAAATACAGGGAGATGGTTGTGGAAACACAGAGAGATGGTTGGGGAAACACAGAGAGATGGTTGGAGAAACACAGGGATATGGTTGGGGAAATACAGGGAGATGGTTGGGGAAACACAGGGAGATGGTTGGGGAAACATTGGGAGATGGTTGGAGACACAGAGAGATGGTTGAGGAAACACAGGGAGATGCTTGGGGAAACACAGGGATATGGTTGGGGAAACACAGGGATATGGTTGGGGAAACACAGGGATATGGTTGGGGAAACAGAGAGATGGTTGTGGAAACACAGCGAGATGGTTGGGGAAACACAGAGAGATGGTTGGAGAAACACAGGGATATGGTTGGGGAAATACAGGGAGATGGTTGGGGAAACAGAGAGAGATGGTTGGGGAAACACAGAGAGATGGTTGGAGAAACACAGGGATATGGTTGGAGAAACACAGGGAGATGGTTGGGGAAACACAGAGAGATGGTTGGGGAAACACAGGGAGATGGTTGGGGAAACACAGGGAGATGGTTGGAGAAACACAGGGAGATGGTTGGAGAGACACAGGGAGATGGTTGGGGAAACACAGGGACATGGTTGGGGACACAGGGAGATGGTTGGGGAAACACAGAGAGATGGTTGGAGAAACACAGGGATATGGTTGGGGAAATACAGGGAGATGGTTGGGGAAACAGAGAGAGATGGTTGGGGAAACACAGAGAGATGGTTGGAGAAACACAGGGATATGGTTGGAGAAACACAGGGAGATGGTTGGGGAAACACAGAGAGATGGTTGGGGAAACACAGGGAGATAGTTGGAGAAATACAGGGAGATGGTTGGAGAAACACAGGGAGATGGTTGGAGATGGTAGGGGAAACACAGGGAGATGGTTGGAAAACACAGGGAGATGGTTGGAGAAACACAGGGAGATGGTTGGGGAAACACAGAGAGATGGTTGGGGAAACACAGAGAGATGGTTGGAGAAACACAGGGATATGGTTGGGGAAATACAGGGAGATGGTTGGAGATGGTTGGGGAAACACAGGGATATGGTTGGGGAAATACAGGGAGATGGTTGGGGAAACAGAGAGAAATGGTTGGGGAAACACAGAGAGATGGTTGGAGAAACACAGGGATATGGTTGGGGAAATAGAGGGTGATGGTTGGGGACACAGGGAGAAGGTTGGGGAAACACAGGGAGATGGTTGGGGAAACACAGGGAGATGGTTGGAGAAACACGGGAGATGGTTGGAGAGACACAGGGAGATGGTTGGGGAAACACAGGGAGATGGTTGGGGACACAGGGAGATGGTTGGGGAAACACAGAGAGATGGTTGGGAAAACACAGAGAGATGGTTGGAGAAACACAGGGATATGGTTGGGGAAATACAGGGAGATGGTTGTGGAAACACAGAGAGATGGTTGGGGAAACACAGAGAGATGGTTGGAGAAACACAGGGATATGGTTGGGGAAATACAGGGAGATGGTTGGGGAAACACAGGGAGATGGTTGGGGAAACATTGGGAGATGGTTGGAGACACAGAGAGATGGTTGAGGAAACACAGGGAGATGCTTGGGGAAACACAGGGATATGGTTGGGGAAACACAGGGATATGGTTGGGGAAACAGAGAGATGGTTGTGGAAACACAGCGAGATGGTTGGGGAAACACAGAGAGATGGTTGGAGAAACACAGGGATATGGTTGGGGAAATACAGGGAGATGGTTGGGGAAACAGAGAGAGATGGTTGGGGAAACACAGAGAGATGGTTGGAGAAACACAGGGATATGGTTGGAGAAACACAGGGAGATGGTTGGGGAAACACAGAGAGATGGTTGGGGAAACACAGGGAGATGGTTGGAGAAACACAGGGAGATGGTTGGAGAGACACAGGGAGATGGTTGGGGAAACACAGGGACATGGTTGGGGACACAGGGAGATGGTTGGGGAAACACAGAGAGATGGTTGGGAAAACACAGAGAGATGGTTGGAGAAACACAGGGATATGGTTGGGGAAATACAGGGAGATGGTTTTGGAAACACAGAGAGATGGTTGGGGAAACACAGAGAGATGGTTGGAGAAACACAGGGATATGGTTGGGGAAATACAGGGAGATGGTTGGGGAAACACAGAGAGATGGTTGGGGAAACATTGGGAGATGGTTGGAGACACAGAGAGATGGTTGAGGAAACACAGGGAGATGGTTGGGGAAACACAGGGATATGGTTGGGGAAACACAGGGATATGGTTGGGGAAACACAGGGATATGGTTGGGGAAACACAGAGAGATGGTTGGGGAAACACAGCGAGATGGTTGGGGAAACACAGAGAGATGGTTGGAGAAACACAGGGATATGGTTGGGGAAATACAGGGAGATGGTTGGGGAAACAGAGAGAGATGGTTGGGGAAACACAGAGAGATGGTTGGAGAAACACAGGGATATGGTTGGGTAAATAGAGGGAGATGGTTGTGGACACAGTGAGAATGTTGGGGAAACACAGGGAGATGGTTGGGGAAACACAGGGAGATGATGTAGAAACACAGGGAGATGGTTGGAATGACACAGGGAGATTGTTGGGGAAACACAGGGAGATGGTTGGGGACACATGAAGATGGTTGGGGACACACAGGGATATGGTTGGGGAAACACAGGGAGATGGTTGGGGAAACACAGGGAGATGGTTGGGGAAACACAGGGAGACGGTTGGAGAAACATAGGGAGATGGTTGGAGAAACACAGGGAGATGGTTGGAGATGGTAGGGGAAACACAGGGAGATGATGGGGACACACAGGGAGATGGTTGGGGAAACACAGGGAGATGGTTGGGGAAACACAGAGAGATGGTTGGGGAAACACAGGGAGATGGTTGGAGAAACACAGGGAGATGGTTGGGGAAACACAGGGAGACGGTTGGAGAAACATAGGGAGATGGTTGGAGAAAACTAAGGGAGATGGTTGGAGATGGTAGGGGAAACATGGGGAGATGATGGGGGAAACACGGGGAGATGATGGGGACACACAGGGAGATGGTTGGGGAAACACAGGGAGATGGTTGGGGAAACATAGGGAGATGGTTGGAGACACATAGGGAGATGGTTGGAGATGGTTGGGGAAACACAGGGATATGGTTGGGGAAATACAGGGAGATGGTTGGGGAAACAGAGAGAAATGGTTGGGGAAACACAGAGAGATGGTTGGAGAAACACAGGGATATGGTTGGGGAAATAGAGGGTGATGGTTGGGGACACAGGGAGAAGGTTGGGGAAACACAGGGAGATGGTTGGGGAAACACAGGGAGATGGTTGGAGAAACACGGGAGATGGTTGGAGAGACACAGGGAGATGGTTGGGGAAACACAGGGAGATGGTTGGGGACACAGGGAGATGGTTGGGGAAACACAGAGAGATGGTTGGGAAAACACAGAGAGATGGTTGGAGAAACACAGGGATATGGTTGGGGAAATACAGGGAGATGGTTGTGGAAACACAGAGAGATGGTTGGGGAAACACAGAGAGATGGTTGGAGAAACACAGGGATATGGTTGGGGAAATACAGGGAGATGGTTGGTGAAACACAGGGAGATGGTTGGGGAAACATTGGGAGATGGTTGGAGACACAGAGAGATGGTTGAGGAAACACAGGGAGATGCTTGGGGAAACACAGGGATATGGTTGGGGAAACACAGGGATATGGTTGGGGAAACACAGGGATATGGTTGGGGAAACAGAGAGATGGTTGGGGAAACACAGCGAGATGGTTGGGGAAACACAGAGAGATGGTTGGAGAAACACAGGGATATGGTTGGGGAAATACAGGGAGATGGTTGGGGAAACAGAGAGAGATGGTTGGGGAAACACAGAGAGATGGTTGGAGAAACACAGGGATATGGTTGGAGAAACACAGGGAGATGGTTGGGGAAACACAGAGAGATGGTTGGGGAAACACAGGGAGATAGTTGGAGAAATACAGGGAGATGGTTGGAGAAACACAGGGAGATGGTTGGAGATGGTAGGGGAAACACAGGGAGATGGTTGGAAAACACAGGGAGATGGTTGGAGAAACACAGGGAGATGGTTGGGGAAACACAGAGAGATGGTTGGGGAAACACAGAGAGATGGTTGGAGAAACACAGGGATATGGTTGGGGAAATACAGGGAGATGGTTGGAGATGGTTGGGGAAACACAGGGATATGGTTGGGGAAATACAGGGAGATGGTTGGGGAAACAGAGAGAAATGGTTGGGGAAACACAGAGAGATGGTTGGAGAAACACAGGGATATGGTTGGGGAAATAGAGGGTGATGGTTGGGGACACAGGGAGAAGGTTGGGGAAACACAGGGAGATGGTTGGGGAAACACAGGGAGATGGTTGGAGAAACACGGGAGATGGTTGGAGAGACACAGGGAGATGGTTGGGGAAACACAGGGAGATGGTTGGGGACACAGGGAGATGGTTGGGGAAACACAGAGAGATGGTTGGGAAAACACAGAGAGATGGTTGGAGAAACACAGGGATATGGTTGGGGAAATACAGGGAGATGGTTGTGGAAACACAGAGAGATGGTTGGGGAAACACAGAGAGATGGTTGGAGAAACACAGGGATATGGTTGGGGAAATACAGGGAGATGGTTGGGGAAACACAGGGAGATGGTTGGGGAAACATTGGGAGATGGTTGGAGACACAGAGAGATGGTTGAGGAAACACAGGGAGATGCTTGGGGAAACACAGGGATATGGTTGGGGAAACACAGGGATATGGTTGGGGAAACACAGGGATATGGTTGGGGAAACATAGAGATGGTTGTGGAAACACAGCGAGATGGTTGGGGAAACACAGAGAGATGGTTGGAGAAACACAGGGATATGGTTGGGGAAATACAGGGAGATGGTTGGGGAAACAGAGAGAGATGGTTGGGGAAACACAGAGAGATGGTTGGAGAAACACAGGGATATGGTTGGAGAAACACAGGGAGATGGTTGGGGAAACACAGAGAGATGGTTGGGGAAACACAGGGAGATAGTTGGAGAAATACAGGGAGATGGTTGGAGAAACACAGGGAGATGGTTGGAGATGGTAGGGGAAACACAGGGAGATGGTTGGAAAACACAGGGAGATGGTTGGAGAAACACAGGGAGATGGTTGGGGAAACACAGAGAGATGGTTGGGGAAACACAGAGAGATGGTTGGAGAAACACAGGGATATGGTTGGGGAAATACAGGGAGATGGTTGGAGATGGTTGGGGAAACACAGGGATATGGTTGGGGAAATACAGGGAGATGGTTGGGGAAACACAGAGAGATGGTTGGGGAAACACAGGGAGATAGTTGGAGAAATACAGGGAGATGGTTGGAGAAACACAGGGAGATGGTTGGAGATGGTAGGGGAAACACAGGGAGATGGTTGGAAAACACAGGGAGATGGTTGGAGAAACACAGGGAGATGGTTGGGGAAACACAGAGAGATGGTTGGGGAAACACAGAGAGATGGTTGGAGAAACACAGGGATATGGTTGGGGAAATACAGGGAGATGGTTGGAGATGGTTGGGGAAACACAGGGATATGGTTGGGGAAATACAGGGAGATGGTTGGGGAAACAGAGAGAAATGGTTGGGGAAACACAGAGAGATGGTTGGAGACACATAGGGAGATGGTTGGAGATGGTTGGGGAAACACAGGGATATGGTTGGGGAAATACAGGGAGATGGTTGGGGAAACAGAGAGAAATGGTTGGGGAAACACAGAGAGATGGTTGGAGAAACACAGGGATATGGTTGGGTAAATAGAGGGAGATGGTTGTGGACACAGTGAGAATGTTGGGGAAACACAGGGAGATGGTTGGGGAAACACAGGGAGATGATGTAGAAACACAGGGAGATGGTTGGAATGACACAGGGAGATTGTTGGGGAAACACAGGGAGATGGTTGGGGACACATGAAGATGGTTGGGGACACACAGGGATATGGTTGGGGAAACACAGGGAGATGGTTGGGGAAACACAGGGAGATGGTTGGGGAAACACAGGGAGACGGTTGGAGAAACATAGGGAGATGGTTGCAGAAACACAGGGAGATGGTTGGAGATGGTAGGGGAAACACAGGGAGATGATGGGGACACACAGGGAGATGGTTGGGGAAACACAGGGAGATGGTTGGGGAAACACAGAGAGATGGTTGGGGAAACACAGGGAGATGGTTGGAGAAACACAGGGAGATGGTTGGGGAAACACAGGGAGACGGTTGGAGAAACATAGGGAGATGGTTGGAGAAACTAAGGGAGATGGTTGGAGATGGTAGGGGAAACACGGGGAGATGATGGGGGAAACACGGGGAGATGATGGGATCACACAGGGAGATGGTTGTGGAAACACAGGGAGATGGTTGGGGAAATATAGGGAGATGGTTGGAGACACATAGGGAGATGGTTGGAGATGGTTGGGGAAACACAGGGATATGGTTGGGGAAATACAGGGAGATGGTTGGGGAAACAGAGAGAAATGGTTGGGGAAACACAGAGAGATGGTTGGAGAAACACAGGGATATGGTTGGGGAAATAGAGGGAGATGGTTGGGGACACAGGGAGAAGGTTGGGGAAACACAAAGAGATGGTTGGGGAAACACAGGGAGATGGTTGGAGAAACACAGGGAGATGGTTGGGGAAACACAGGGAGATGGTTGGGGAGACCCCGGGAGACGGTTGGAGAAACATAGGGAGATGGTTGGGGAAACACAGAGAGATGGTTGGGAAAACACAGAGAGATGGTTGGAGAAACACAGGGATATGGTTGGGGAAATACAGGGAGATGGTTGTGGAAACACAGAGAGATGGTTGGGGAAACACAGAGAGATGGTTGGAGAAACACAGGGATATGGTTGGGGAAATACAGGGAGATGGTTGGGGAAACACAGGGAGATGGTTGGGGAAACATTGGGAGATGGTTGGAGACACAGAGAGATGGTTGAGGAAACACAGGGAGATGCTTGGGGAAACACAGGGATATGGTTGGGGAAACACAGGGATATGGTTGGGGAAACACAGGGATATGGTTGGGGAAACAGAGAGATGGTTGGGGAAACACAGCGAGATGGTTGGGGAAACACAGAGAGATGGTTGGAGAAACACAGGGATATGGTTGGGGAAATACAGGGAGATGGTTGGGGAAACAGAGAGAGATGGTTGGGGAAACACAGAGAGATGGTTGGAGAAACACAGGGATATGGTTGGAGAAACACAGGGAGATGGTTGGGGAAACACAGAGAGATGGTTGGGGAAACACAGGGAGATAGTTGGAGAAATACAGGGAGATGGTTGGAGAAACACAGGGAGATGGTTGGAGATGGTAGGGGAAACACAGGGAGATGGTTGGAGACACACAGGGAGATGGTTGGAGAAACACAGGGAGATGGTTGGGGAAACACAGAGAGATGGTTGGGGAAACACAGAGAGATGGTTGGAGAAACACAGGGATATGGTTGGGGAAATACAGGGAGATGGTTGGAGATGGTTGGGGAAACACAGGGATATGGTTGGGGAAATACAGGGAGATGGTTGGGGAAACAGAGAGAAATGGTTGGGGAAACACAGAGAGATGGTTGGAGAAACACAGGGATATGGTTGGGGAAATAGAGGGTGATGGTTGGGGACACAGGGAGAAGGTTGGGGAAACACAGGGAGATGGTTGGGGAAACACAGGGAGATGGTTGGAGAAACACGGGAGATGGTTGGAGAGACACAGGGAGATGGTTGGGGAAACACAGGGAGATGGTTGGGGACACAGGGAGATGGTTGGGGAAACACAGAGAGATGGTTGGGAAAACACAGAGAGATGGTTGGAGAAACACAGGGATATGGTTGGGGAAATACAGGGAGATGGTTGTGGAAACACAGAGAGATGGTTGGGGAAACACAGAGAGATGGTTGGAGAAACACAGGGATATGGTTGGGGAAATACAGGGAGATGGTTGGGGAAACACAGGGAGATGGTTGGGGAAACATTGGGAGATGGTTGGAGACACAGAGAGATGGTTGAGGAAACACAGGGAGATGCTTGGGGAAACACAGGGATATGGTTGGGGAAACACAGGGATATGGTTGGGGAAACACAGGGATATGGTTGGGGAAACAGAGAGATGGTTGTGGAAACACAGCGAGATGGTTGGGGAAACACAGAGAGATGGTTGGAGAAACACAGGGATATGGTTGGGGAAATACAGGGAGATGGTTGGGGAAACAGAGAGAGATGGTTGGGGAAACACAGAGAGATGGTTGGAGAAACACAGGGATATGGTTGGAGAAACACAGGGAGATGGTTGGGGAAACACAGAGAGATGGTTGGGGAAACAGGGAGATAGTTGGAGAAATACAGGGAGATGGTTGGAGAAACACAGGGAGATGGTTGGAGATGGTAGGGGAAACACAGGGAGATGGTTGGAGAAACACAGGGAGATGGTTGGAGAAACACAGGGAGATGGTTGGGGAAACACAGAGAGATGGTTGGGGAAACACAGAGAGATGGTTGGAGAAACACAGGGATATGGTTGGGGAAATACAGGGAGATGGTTGGGGAAACACAGGGAGATGGTTGGGGAAACATTGGGAGATGGTTGGAGACACAGAGAGATGGTTGAGTAAACACAGGGAGATGCTTGGGGAAACACAGGGATATGGTTGGGGAAACACAGGGAGATGGTTGGAGAAACACAGGGAGATGGTTGGGGAAACACAGAGAGATGGTTGGGGAAACACAGAGAGATGGTTGGAGAAACACAGGGATATGGTTGGGGAAATACAGGGAGATGGTTGGAGATGGTAGGGGAAACACAGGGAGATGGTTGGAGAAACACAGGGAGATGGTTGGAGAAACACAGGGAGATGGTTGGGGACACAAAGGGAGATGGTTGGAGAAATACAGGGAGATGGTTGGAGAAACACAGGGAGATGGTTGGAGAAACATAGGGAGATGGTTGGAGAAACACATGGAGATGGTTGGAGAAATACAGGGAGATGGTAGGGGAAAGGGGAGGAAGAGGGACACACCTAATATTGTTATTTTCAAAGATGATCTCCAAGATTTAACAATGTTGGCTGGAGAAGGACAATAGCTGTCTCTCTTTAACAGTGTTTGTTCCAGACTTGTTTTGTAATTGGTGGAGGTTTGGATACATTGTATAATGTTCTTGCTCTTTGACAATGTAAGAGTTAATTCCATCTCATCAACACGTATAGAGATTATATGTATCAGTTACGCTTGTAATTATACTGTATGTAACATTTAAAAATGAGCACTGCACATTTAATCCTTCTCTGTAATTTTCATGAAACTATTTTCAGACCAAGGAGATCAGACAGTAGCAGTCAAAAGTTTTGGACACACCTACTCATTCCCAGGTTTTATTCGGTTTTACTACTTTCTACATTGTAGAATAATAGTGAAGACATCAAAACTATGAAATAACGCAATCATGTTGTAACCCAAAAAGTGTTAAACAAATCAAATGTATTTAATAGTTGAGATTCTTCAAAGTAGCCACCTTTTGCCTTGATTACAGCGTTGCACACTCTTGGCATTCTCTCAACCAGCTTCACCTGGAATGCTTTTCTCACACATGCTGAGCGCTTGTGACTGCTTTTCCTTCACTCTGCGGTCCAACTCATCCCAAACCATCTCATTCGGGTTGAGGACGGGTGATTGTGGAGGCCAGGTCGTTTGATGCAGCACTCCATCACTCTCAGCCTGGAGGTGTGTTGGGTCATTGTCCTGTTGAAAAACAAATCATATGAGTTATTTCATAGTTTTGATGTCTTCACTATTATTCTACAATGTAGAAAATAGTACAAATAAAGAAAAACAAGGTGTGCAAACGTTTGACTGCTACTGTATATGATCTTCTAATCAGGGATGACTAAATCACATTCATCTCATCGAAAAATGAAACATTTGATCCACCTGAAGTTCGACATCATCAGAGAAGAAAACTTCACACACAGGAGAACAAATCTCCATCAGATGCAAAACAAGGTGCATTGTGGGTTAGCAGCTGCGGTGCTGGAAGTGTGAGTAGGGGGATTAATAATAACATTTCAAGAATACAATTAATAACCTTCTTAATTACCCTCGAGGCTTGTGAGTGTAAGGGAAAAAAAATCCCTGGATCAATCCTGATCACCACATTTAATCCTGATGAATCGCTACTGCAGCTATGATATTGCCACACAAAGGATTGCACCAGGAAAGGCCCCAACTCTGTGGTTGTCATTCTGTTACGCAGCTGTTTCCCTCTATTTATGACGCATGCCTCTTTACAAATGCTAACGACACACAATATGAATGCTGCATCAACGGTTGTTTTATTATCTGCTGCTAATACTCAGTTCCAACAGTACTAGTAGGAAGTCTTATGTTATAAACAGCATTGATAACAATAGCCACTTTGCCTCGCTCACGTTGCTATTGTTTTAACTGGGTTTTAAATTAATGCATGAAATATTTTTGTCAGGAGTGGGAAAATAAAATATATATTTTGTCGCACTCGATGCTGTGTACTCTTTTGGGGTGTGTCGTAAATATTTTCAATTTCTGTGCATTCCTAAAAAACGATGATGAGAATCATTGACAGATTGAACACTTGCAAATCTGAGAATGAAGCTCATCTGAAAGACTTTTCCAAGGACGCTGTAGTAGCTATTACTTTCACTCAGCTAATGTGATTACTCAGTTTAATTCAGATTCAGGATATTGCATTGTAGGGTGGCGTAGCCTACAGTGCATTCGAAAAGTATCAAATCAAATGTTATTGGTGACATACACGTGTTTATCAAATGTTATTGGTGACATACACATGTTTATCAAATGTTATTGCAGGTGTAGTGAAATGCTTGTGTTTCTCACTCCAACAGTGCAGTAGTATCTATAAAATAATTTCTAACGATTTCACAACAATACACACAAATCCAAAGTAAAGGAATGGAAGTAAGAATATATACACATTTGGACAAGCAATGTCAGGGCGGCATAGACTAAGATACAGTAGAATATATTAGAATACAGTATGTACATGAGTAATGCAAAATATGTAAACACTTAAAGTGACCAGTGTTACATTATTAAAGTGGCCAGTGATTTCAAGTCTATGTATATAGGGCAGTAGCCTCTAGGTACTACTGATTGCTATTTAACAGGCTGATGGCCTTGAGATAGAAGCTGTTTTTCTCTCAGTCCCAGCTTTGCTGCACCTGTACCCACCTCACCTTCTGGATGATAGCGGGGCGAACAGGCAGTGGCTTGGGTGGTTGTTGTCGTTGATGATCTTTTTGGCCTTCTTTAGTAGCTTGCCCCTGGTGATGCGTTGGGCAGACCACCCACCCTCTGGAGCACCCTGCGGTTGCGGGCGGTGCAGTTGCCGTACCAGGCGGTGATGCAGCCCAACAGGATGCTCTCAATTGTGCATCTGTAAAATATTGTGAGGGTTTTAGGTGCCAAACCAAATTTCTTCATTCTCCTGAGGTTGAAGAGGCGCTGTTGCACCTTCTTTGCCACACTGACTGTGTGGGTGGACCTTTTCTGTTTGTCAGTGATGTGTACGCCGACAAACTTTCCACCTTCTTTACCTCGGTCCCGTCGATGTGGATAGATGGGTGCTCCCTCTGCTGTTTCCTGAAGTCCACGATCATCTCATTTGTTTTGTTGACGTTGAGTGAAAGGTTATTTTCCTTGTACCACACTCCCAGGGCCCTCACCTCCTCCATGTAGGCTGTCTCGTCATTGTTGGTAATCAGGCCTACTACTGTTGTGTTGTATGCAAACTTGATGATTGAGTTGGAGGCGTGTGAACACCAGATCCACAATAAATGCTTGATTTTTTTTCAATAATGTCCGTTATTTATGTCCAATTAGCTACTTTGGTTAGGGCGTTTGGTAAACAATTCCAAAGTCACAAAGCGCGTCCACTATAACGTGATGAAATGTCCAAAAGTTCTGTAACAGTCAGTAGAAACATGTCAAATGATGTACTGAATCAATCTTTAGAATGTTGTTTACATACATCTTGAATAACTTCCAACCGGAGAATTAGAATGACTTCAAATAAGCAGTGGAACGCAGGTCCTTCCCTTGTGAAAGCCTAGTGAAAGCATGGTCAACTCGTGGCAGTGGTGACTATTTTCTGTCTCATTCGACCCCCCCTTCACATTAGAGTCATCAGACAAAGTTTTATTGACTGTTGACATCTAGTGGAAGGCGTAGGAAGTGAAAACTCATCCATATCTCGCTGTAATATCAATGAGAGCTAGGTTGAAAATCTGCCAACCCCAGAAAAAATCCAAACAGGAAGTGAAATTTCTCTGGTTTTTGCCTGCAATATGAGTTCTATTATACTCACAGACATAATTCAAACAGTTTTAGAAACTTCAGAGTGGTTTCTATCCAATACTAATACTAATATGCATATATTAGCAACTGAGACTGAGGAGCTGGCCATTTACAATGGGCACCTTTTCATCCGAGCTACTCAATACTGCCCCTGCAGTCATAAAAAGTTCAGGAAAAAGCATTCCATGCATTAATCTGACTACGGAGCTCATAGCCCAAACCAGCCAAAATAAATATCCGCCATGTTGCGCAGTCAACATTAGTCAGAAATAGCATTATAAATATTCACTTACCTTTGATGATCTTCATCAGAATGCACTCCCAGGAATCACAGTTCCACAATAAATGTTTGGTTTGTTCGATAAAGTTAATCATTTATGTCCATATACCTCCTTTTGTTAGGGTGTTTGGTAAACAAATTGAAACGCGCGTGCAACTTCCAGCGGAAGTTCCCAAAGAAGTTAAGTCAGAGAACACCAGTACGGAGTCCCGACGTTAGAATGGCTACAATTTTATAGACCATCAGACCAGAAACTATGGAGCTGACGCTACATGTTGAAATGGTTAAGAACTACAACTCTATAGGCCCAGGAGACCAGACTGCGTGCAGTATTGGCTGCACGCCTGGAAATGATTCAACTCCGAGACTGTTCATCACTACAGAATAAGAGCAAATCATAGATCAGAAATTACTAGTCTGCAGCGGGAAATTACTTAAGCCTAGTACGAGAATACCAACAAACGCGGAAGCATCTATTCTACGCAACGAACATCTGTGCGGCTGACATTGCCATTGCCATTGTTTACTCCATGTGTAACTCTGTGTTGTCTGTTCACCCTGCTATGCTTTATCTTGGCCAGGTCGCAGTTACAAATGAGAACTTGTTCTCAACTAGCCTACCTGGTTAAATAAAGGTGAAATAAAAAAATATATAAAAAAATTACAACAGACACTATCCAGAGCCGCTGAGAATGCGACAACTACGAAATACATGGTGACTTCTGGGGAAGTTAACCAGAGACTCTCTGATGAACTGACTCTCCAGCGATTCCAGCAGAGAAGACAATAACGACATACTGGCGTAAATATATACAATGCAACTATTTTCGAATGAGCGGCCACTCATGTGCAAAGGATTAGCATTTCAATGAATATAATTATCAACTGTGTATAGTGAATCCTTTTTTTCCCCCCTGCTTTTTGTCTGTCCCCACCCCTTTCCATTGTCTACCAAGCCGTCATACCGGTTTAGCCCACTAGCGACTTACGCATTGCGTTAGTAACCAATAACTATATTGTTTGTTTATTTATGTGTGTGGTTTGAGTAGTTAGTTAGTAAATAAATAATGAAAGGAATTTGTACATCGCTGATTCATGATTTAGGCTAGAGTTCATGCAGACATCCAAGGATTTGCGACTTTCAGTAATGAGAACTGATGAGGTAATAGTAATACATTAGTACAAGACTATACTGAATAAGATGTGAAAATATCTGAAGAGTGCATTCGGGAAATAGAAACTCTATAAACATTTTCCCGTGGTGCCCCGACTTCATAGTTAATTAAAGTTGACATGATTATTTTAATCACGTAATAATAATTACACATAGAGAATTGATTTGATAAAATAACAGCCTTCACATTTAATGATAGTCACAGACAGAACACAGTTCATTCTTAAATGCAAGAAGTTTGGACACACCAAGACTCTTCCTAGTGATGGCTGCCCATTCCACTGTGGTAGAGTGGCCAGACAGAAGCCACTCCTCAGTAAAAGGCACGTGACACCCCGCCAGACCATGGGAAACTAGATGCTCTGCTCTTATGAAACCGAGATTGAACTCTTTGGCCTGAATGCCAAGCGTCACGTCTGGAGGAATCCTAGCAGCATCCCTATAGTGAAGCATAATGGTGGCAGCATCATGCTGTGGGGATGTTTTTCAGCGGCAGGGACATGGAGACTCGTCAGGATTGAGGGAAGATGAACGGAGCAAAGTACAGAGAGACCCTTGATGAAAACCTGCTCCAGAGCTCTCAGGACCTCAGACTGTGGCGAAGGTTCGCCTTCCAACAGGACAACGACCCTAAGCACACAGCCAAGAGAATGCAGGAGTGGCTTCGGGACAAGTCTATGAATGTCCTTGAGTCGCACAGCCAGAGCCTGGACTTGAACCAGATCTAAAATCTCTTGAGAGACCTGAAAATAGCTGTGCAGCGATGCTCCCTATCCACCTGTCAGAGCATGAGAGGATCTGTAGAGAAGAATGGGAGAACTCCCCAATTACAGGTGTGCCAAGCTTGTTGCATCATACCCATGAAGACTCGAGGCTATAATCACTGCCAAAGGTGCTTCAACAAAGTAAAGCGTCTCAGTACTTACTGTTTGTACTGTAAATGTGATTTTTCAATTATACATTTTTTAATACATTTGCAAACATTTCTAAAACCTGCTTTTGCTTTGTCGTTATGGGCTATTGTGTGTAGATTTATGAGGGAAAACAAACAATTTAATCAACTTTAGAATAAGGCTGTAATGTAACAAAATGTGGAAAAAGTCTAGGGGTCTGAGTACTTCATGAATGCACTGTATATCATAGATCCCTTAGAATGTAATATCAGTAGGCAACGCATTACAATACAGCACAATAAACTAAATTCAATCCCCCAGGACCTTTCCACAAATACCTATCACACGTCTCTCTAGGTGTTCTTAGGATGAACAGCATGCAGATAGAAGACACACTGAAGTTTTCTACGGAGTGCGTTCGGGAGAGGGGGAAAGTCATTTTCATGAGTCACTCAAAAGAATGCCAGACGTGTAATTCACTAAATGACCCCAGATCCTTTTATAAAGTGACGAGCCCAGCACATAGAGAAGGCTAATTAACGCCACACTCACAATAGGAAGGAACAAATTATGGGCCCGCTTCAAAATGTCAAGATAACCAATTACCAAATGAAAATGGCCTTTACTGGCTCCATGTTGGCCACAGGTGATGAAACCACCTGGGATAATAGAAAAAGGAGAGGAACGGCTTTTCCAGACTATCAATGGCTGATCATAGAACGTGTAAAAGGTGGAACCATAAACATGTTGCAGCTCATGCCTGGAATGCCCAGCTTGAATACTTCTCAAAAAGTATTTGGTGTAAAATGAAAGATCCTAAGTCATTGTACAAATGGACACCATATACGGTTCATGTAATACAGTTAGAAAGAGCTTGAGTCGTTTTACAAACGGATGCCGTAAACACAATAACATTTGGCAAACTGATTCCTCCTGCCGTGTTCTCTCTCTCTCTTTCTCTCTCTAGCTCTCTCTCTCCCTCTCACTCTCTAGCGCTCTCTCTCTTCCCTCTCTCTCTCGCTTTCTCTCTCTATCTCTCTACCTCTGTCTAGCTCTCTCTCTCCCTCTTTCTCTCCTTCTCTTTCTATTTCTCTCTCTCTCTAGCTCTCTCCCTCTTTCCCTCTTCCTCTCCCTCTATCTCTCACTCACTCTTTATCTCTCTCTAGCTCTCTAGCTCTCTATTTCCCTCCCTCCCTCCCTCCCTCCCTCCCTCCCTCCCTCCCTCCCTCCCTCCCTCCCTCCCTCCCTCCCTCCCTCCCTCCCTCCCTCCCTCCCTCCCTCCCTCCCTCCCTCCCTCCCTCACTCTCTCTGTCCCTCCCTCTCTCTCTCTCTCTCTCTCTCTCTTTCCCCTTCCCTCCCCTGTGTATAGACACTCATCCTGACTTTATAAGACAACTGTAATAGCATTTTAACTTCCAGGAGAGCTTCCACACACCCGAGTGACCTGTCATTGTTTGACCTGCCATAATTAATTTCTATTCATTCTGTTTTGTTTAGCAATTCAGTCCACTACACAGATCATAATCTCCTCTGACAAAGGTACCAGGACCTATTTTGTTCTCCAGACAGTTGCCCGGGAGATGGAGATAGACATCATGTTTTAGTGAAGAATGGGCCTCTGAGTGACTGATATCTCAGGTAGATGAAGTAGAGAGAGAGAGAGAGAGAGAGAGAGAGAGAGAGAGAGAGAGAGAGAGATGGGCATCAATGGGCATAAAGTGGTTGAATCAATGTTGTTTCAACATAATTTGCCAACGTATTGTGACATGGAAATGACATTGGATTTTGAAAAAAGTTGTTCATTTTGAGGGTAACATTTCAACCACAGGATGGTGTTATCATGGTAACCAAATTTCAACATAGACAAGTCTTGTATAAAACATGTTGAATTTGTACCTTTAAAAATAACGTCAGCAACGTTACATCCACTATCAGATGAAGAAAAAAACAATAGGCTGGGCAGCACCTCCTACTGGATAGTTGATCTATATACAGCACCTCCTACTGGAAAGTTGATCTAGCTACAGCACCACCTACTGGAGAGTTGATCTAGCTACAGCACCTCCTACTGGATAGTTGATCTATCTACAGCACCTCCCACTGGAGAGTTGATCTATCTACAGCACCTCCTACTGGAGAGTTGATCTATATACAGCACCTCCTACTGGAAAGTTGATCTAGCTACAGCACCTCCTACTGGAGAGTTGATCTAGCTACAGCACCTCCTACTGGAGAGTTGATCTAGCTACAGCACCTCCTACTGGAGAGTTCACCTATCTACAGCACCTCCTACTGGAGAGTTCACCTATCTACAGCTACACCTTGGTCTCCCATACTGTAGCCATGATATTAGTCACTGACTGTTCAACAACGTGCTATCGGGAGAATGATTGTTGAGCGATCTTTAAAAAATGAAAAGATTAGCTGTTGCTGTCAAAGTCATTCCAAAGGGAAAGTTTAACGGAGCAAATGAACCGTCCTTTATGACTCATGTACCATCAATGATGCTATTTAGGCCTACGGTATATAGAATTCTGCAGAGTCATCAACAGCTATTGTTTCAATTCAACACAGGAATGAAGTAAAAATAGACAGCGCATATACCTAGAGTTTCAAATGTATTGATATTTAGTAATATTGAATTGTGTTTGGTTGTGAAACACAACTAAATAAATAAATATCAACGTTTGAAGGAGATCTTAGTCTGGTATTAATTCCATTAATCTCTATCACAACCTAAAAGCCAAACAATGGGAAAACATCTAAATAAACTTGATTTGATTTGATTTAGGCCTACTTAGATGTTTGGTTGAGATTGAGAAGTGAATCCAACATATCAATTATTAATTTGTAGACAAACTGGAATTAAAGCCAGACAGTGGCACAGATGGAACTATCCAACCAGTACTATAGATACTATAGATACATCTCTTTTAAAAGTCAATTTTTGGTTGCCTTGTCAACCAACCACAATTCAGTATTACTATTGTAATCCAGTAAATAGATTTATAAACTACTGTAATATCCAACCTTAACACGAGTAACACATATATGACAACATGACTTACTGTAACTATAAATATCTTCTTATGTCATCATGTAAAGAGTGCATGTTCAAGATGCCCGTCACAGGTCTGTGGAGATCTTCACAATCGGAATTCAGAATCTGGAACGGTACACAATGTACTTTCATGTAATCTCAACTGTCATTTGATATTGGCTATTAGATGAAGCACAGTAGTGATCGGTAGCACATTAATATGTTGTAATAAACAAAATATCTGACATTGTACTCCCATTTTAACTTTGCTGTGCATTAAAATGATTGAAAGCGCAGAGATAGACGAAAAAATCTGACATTGGTTTTTCACTGGATTTTGGGTGTGCTTTCAGATGGTTGAAAGCATAGTGATAACACATTGGAACATTCAACTAACTTTTGGCTTTATTTTTCAGTGGGTGAATATAGGTTGTGATCTCCTTGACCGACATCTCAACCAAATATTAGCCAATTAACCAAGTTGAAATGGCGTGGTGTACCCAGTGGTTTGTGTGAAGCATGAATGATGGATGGCGTGAAGGGGGGATAAGAAGATCTTTCAGTCTGTATTTTCCATTTCAAGACATTTTGCAAGTGAGCACCCACTAGGATCTGAGGACTGGGAGCCATTTTGAAGTTTCATACATGCTTCAGAGAAGCGGGGAGCTGAACTGGAATAGATAGATATATCTCAGCGCTGTTTCCTTTCCTATTTTTTTTCTGGTTCCCCTGAGCTGTTGTCTTCTTATTTTCTACCAAACGGTAGGACAGTGTACATACACACACTGGAAACACTGCACATCACATACTCACCAACACACACACACACACACACACACACACACACACACACACACACACACACACACACACACACACACACACACACACACACACACACACACACACACACACACACACACACACACACACACGCACACACACACACACACACACACACACTAAAACAGCACTGGGGAGAGTAGCCTTGCACTCAAAATGACGGTGCATCTGTCACATTGACACTATTTGCTGGAAAGCCACTTAATCCACAGACACAATTGGGTGGAAATCTTCTCTGACACAAAAAGGGGAGGGGGGGGGCAGCTCCAAACTGCTTCTGACTGACTGACTCGCCGGCCTGACTGCCTTCCTGCCACCCGGCTTAATGCATGTAAATAACAGACAGCCATTGACATGGGCAGATTTAGTATGCTTTGCAGCATTTTAGAAAGGGAGGGTAATTTGGCACCATCATTCCATACTCTGAATCCCTAATCATGCCTCTAGTATTACCCTCTCTGTAATTTGGGAGGAATAATCCAGACCATTGTATCTATCACCCCCCTTCAGAAGACGGGGAGTTTCTGACTGAGCCGTTCCTTTTCTGACAAGCCCTTGCTACCAGAGGGAGAGGGGAGAGGAGAGACGTGGTGAGGGTGGGGCTGTGGCTGATGTCGACACTGGTATTAATGACATGACTCTAGTCTAACCACATCTACTCTTCTCCCCCTCCTGACCCCTCTCCTTCACCCCACCACCACCCCACCACCACCACCACCACCACCGTCAACACCACCACCACCACCACCACCACCACTGCTGCCTAACATGCCTCATCCCATAGAAACAGCTCACAGTAGTTCTCTCTTCAGGAATTTCTTTTGAAGATTTTGGAGGCTTTTGTATTGGCGGCCGCTTGTCTTGGATGAGTCACTGATAGTGATGTGACTGACTCGACCGACTGTGTGGGTGGGAGTGAGTAAAATGTATATGCCCCGTGTGTTGGAGGGAGATGACAGAGTTTGGTGCAGTTGGGCAGAGGGGTGGCGGTAGTTACTCTGCCCATTCTCTGACCAGGAGGTGAATTATATATGTGAAAAGACCAAACTGCCACAGTTGTTGAAAAAAAACCACCTTGCTTTTTGAGAGTGGTCTACAATATCAACCTCTAATAGCGGACATGTATAAAGATGGCGGCCCACATCTAGGCCTTGAAGATGGCGGCCCCCATGTTGGTGTCATGACGTTGCCCTCTTTGGGTACAGCAAGCCAAATCCCCCTCTCCCTGCCTCCCCCTTGCCTCCTTCAACTAGGCTGCTGTGGTCAGAGAGATGTCGTAAATTCCTGAGGAGAGGATCTCCTCATGGCCACACAGTATATAGAGAGAGTGAAGTTTCATAGAGAACAAAGGAATTTCTTCCACCTCACAGAACTTGAGGTCCGAACAACGTTTACGTTCCGGAGAAGGTATAAAAGATCGGTGAAGAATCCAGCTACAAACTGGTCCGTTTGGTACAACTTGGGAAGCTCATGGGAGATGGTGTGGCCACATTACCATAACGCTGTTTATATAATAGCCTCAGATATGAGGTTTACATCTAATTGTTGTATAAGATGTATGAGTGAGTATGATACTGTTTGTAAAATTGTGTAATGTGATTTTGGACTGTTTAATGAAGGAAACTCCAATTGCCTGAGTTGAACTAAATCAGAGGACCGCCCATGAGCCCAGTTAGGGTCAGGCATCCTGGGACAGCCCCTTTTCTGCAATTCCGAATAAAACCCCAATCTTGAGAATTCCTCAAGTTTCTCATGTTTCTCTCAATCACGGGAGTACAAAGGTTGCAGACCATGTTTTTCTCCATTAGGAGGACAAAGGTTGCAGACCATTGCTGAATCTTTTAACCATACCACATGGTTAAACTCTTAGACTATCGATACCGACAGAATAAGAACAAGTCTTTGATATTAATTACTAGTCTGCAGCTAGGAATTCGGTATCATTGAACGCGAAGAACGACAACTGCCGAAACATCCATTCTATAATGACGAAACAAATGAATGTCACTCTGAATGAACCATCCTAACCACACACACACACAGAGAGAGAGAGAGAGAGAGAGAGAGAGAGAGAGAGAGAGAGAGAGAGAGAGGACAAAAACTCTCCAACAGAAACTAACTTTTCAACAGCGATCAAGACGACACACTGAACGTAAATATATATATATATTGATTGCAATTGTTCCCGAATGAGTGAGCGTTCATGTGTAACGGATTAGCATTTCAATTGTTATAATTATTAACTCTGTAGTGACTTCTCATCTGACCCCCACTTCCCCTTTTGTACAACAAGCCGCCATGCCGGTTTAGCCCACTAGGGGCACATTCATCATTTCTTGTAACCATATTGACTTTGTTTGTTTGTTTATGCATTTCTGTGAATTACTTAGTTATTAATAAATAAATGATTTAAGACAATTGATGTATGGATGACTCATAGTGAAGACTGGGTTCGTGCAGATTTATGACTCTTGGAATGAGACTAACGTGAGGTAAAGTAAATCATTCATTGATCAGATGACTATTGATCAGATATGTAAATATCTGAAAGGTTATATATATATATAACGTTGTAATCTGAATATTTTCCTCTGTGCCCCGACTTCCTAGTTAATTACAGTTACATGATTAATCAGTTAATCACGTAATAATAATTACAGAGAATCTTTGATAAAAACTAAGTCTTCAATTTAATGATAGCAAAGACACGACATAGGCCTTGAAGATGGCGGCCCCCATGTAGGCCTTAATGCACCTTCACCATTTCCCATGACTTGGTCATAGTGTGCCTGTGTTGGGATGGTTACCCAAGAGCCAGTGCAGTTCTGGTACAGAGCAACTTTGTCACATCTAGTAATATTTCACATTCATGCCTACTGTTGACGCTAATAAACATGTTGACTGTTGACGCTAATAAACATGTTGACTGTTGACAATAATAAACATGTTGACTGTTGACTCTAATAAACATGTTGACGTGAATAAACATAATTGACACATTTGATTTTGTTCAAGTGCTTTGAAGTCGGAACAATTCTTATAGATATTAGCTAGCTTGATAAGCTAGCTAACATTTCTAATAATACATTTAGCTAGCTTGCCAATATGACTTTGACGATATGGTCAACCTATCTATTTTATCCACATTGATACATTTGTAATTGTCAAAAACAGATTTGTTGTCATATTTTGGTTGAAAGGGGTGAAAGGTCAGTGGTGGAATATCACAACTTGTAACGTGTTTCCCAGTTGTAATTACGACTTGGAGGTGATTCAAGTGAAACTTCCAAGTCGGAACTCTGAACTTTCGATAACTCTGACAGCATGTGGACATCCCATTGGCTGTGGTCTCCATCCAGGTTACACCCTATTCACACCCATAATCACTTCTGGTTTGAGTGCATGTTGTGGTCATGAAATGTTTGGTAACTAGGAAACTGTTTTTAGTTTAAGAGCGTAGTTCTCAAGCCATACTCATAGTGAGTATTTTCTCAAAGAAATGTAAGGGATATTGTACTGTATCAGAAAAGGTTTCCTTTTGTGGGTTATTGTCTTGCAGAAACCAAGGCGTGGAAGGCTATTTCTAAAGCCTACTTTTGGGGCTTATATTTTGAGGTTCTCTCTGGACTACATTTGGATTACAACAAAATTGGTAAAATCAATCTTTTTTTTTGTATCACATGACTGAACTCATTCTGTCCCAAAGTAAGAACGTCTCAAACAATAAGACAGTATACATTCAGAAACTCAGTTTAACGCTAGGCGTATTATGAAGTGATATCTTCAACAGTTCTGTGAAAAACCCGGGGTGGGGGGTGGGGTGGAACAAGATGTCAAGAGTCCCAAAATAGCCCTTAGCTGGAGGGTTGGAGTTGGAGACAGAAGCCTTGTTTCTAAAGTAGATCTGCTGTGTTCAGCCACTGCTAGTTGACTCTCCCCTCCCCTTCAAAGGAACAGAAACAGCATGACAGTTTATCTCTCAGGCTACACCACAAAGAGGTCCCTAACAGTGTGCTAATGGCTCTGTAGAGCTTTTTTTACACCTTCTTGCTAGCTTGTTGTGTTGCAGGGCAAAACATGGTCATGCTTTAAAGTAAAAGGTGAAGCACACACACACACACATGTATATATTTTCACAAATGAAAAATATTGACTTACTCAGAGGTTGGAACTGAGTCACTATTATTCAAGTCACAAGGTCAGAGTCTCAAGTCAAATCCCAAGTAGAATGAGTCATGAGTCCAGTCCAGTCATGCATTCTAAGAGCAATGTCAGTTTTTTCAAGTCAAATCTATACATGCAACGACTTGTTCAGGTACAAATAGATTTATTTATTGGGGCTACCTATCTGGTAGTTGAACAAATCCATGGAGACTCTGCGCCACAAAATCAGACAAAATGTTACAAAACCTGTCCAGAGTAAGTCAGTCTCAAATCAAACATGAGTCCCTAGTTGTAAGGATCCAACAAACAATAATTTGGCCCTTTTCATTATTTCGTCTACAACGGAGTTTGATTATGCAATTGTAAAGTAGGGGCCATGTAGCAGTAGTAAGGGCCATGTAGCAGTGGTACTCAGCAGAAGGCAAGGCAGGTTGATGTGCACATTCTAGATTTATTTACAGGTCTTGGGGATCCAATGGTAAAAGGGTCATTTCATACATAATATACAAGTAGATTTACCAAACATACACGGGCAATAGTGCAAAGGAAATATCCTATCAGTCTTAACCTGTCCTATCTGAATGTACACCTGTAGAGGGCAAAACTGTACAGCCTCACCTTGAGAAACCACATCCAATTGTCTAACAAGAGCTCAAAAAGGTTCAAATAAGCACTCGGCCCCTCCTAGAACCATACAATTACCCAATTGGCAATTACAAGTAATAAACTGGTTCTACAATGTTAGTAAATTGCCACATCCACTGTTACATTGATACCTTAATCTTAAACAGACAAAATGATTATTCATGATATTTCATCACCATTCATTCATACATGGAACTATTGTTTTTATTTTATTCAACATACTGACTCCAAAGCGTGGCGCGCAGGCCGCCTATTTACAAGAGCACGGAGACTCGCGCTCCTATCACGCACAACCAGAATGACAGACACATAGGTCACAGACAGACGGCACTCCGACAAAACCCAGGAAAAAATAACAAAGGAAACCTAACATTGATTAAATAAACAGAACTTCTACCGTGTGAGTTCTTGCCAATGTTCATGTGCACAAAGATTAATGGTAAATTAAAATGTATCCCATCAAAAACATGACACAGAAATGTCTAAGTGTTGCAATCAACAGTACAGGGATGGAATGATGAAATGCAATTATTGTAGGATTAGATGGGATATAGATTTACT
Organism: Oncorhynchus kisutch; assembly: GCF_002021735.2. Lineage (NCBI taxonomy): Eukaryota > Metazoa > Chordata > Actinopteri > Salmoniformes > Salmonidae > Oncorhynchus > Oncorhynchus kisutch. Next base: position 38,295,980 of record NC_034182.2, read on the forward strand.
AAATATGCATTTACACCTCTGAAAGGCAATTCAACAAGATAACATAGCTTCCAAAGGCACAGTTCATAAGTAAATTAGCAAATGCAAGATTCATAAGTAATTGATCAATTTCAAACCATTTTAACACACCGAAAGATCAGTAGGTCTATGCAGGTAATTGTTGCTTGATGCCTCATTTCTGGTTTACAATGTAAACAGTTCATAATCTTGATCACCAAATAATCTTTTGCATATTTATTTATTATGGTAATCCCAACAATTTGACTACGGTGCTGCAATCTGTTTGCTATGTCACCCTAACTGTGTTGATTGACAGTTTGTGTTGATTTCACTAGCCAATCTGTTGCATGTATGTTTTGCAAGGGCGATACTACGGCTACTGTCCCTGTATGCTTGGAGAGTAAGGCTAACCCATGGAGACTCTGCGTCACAAAATAAGTGACAAAATGTTACGAAACCTGGCCAGAATTACCAATCAGTCACAGTTGAGTCCCGAGTCTTAAGGCTTCATGTCCAGGTCAAGTCTAAAGTTATTTTGCATCTGTAACGAGTGCGTTGGGAGTCGGGAAGCAAGTTCAGGAATTTCATAATTTAATTGACAAATGAACAAAACAAGAAACCCGAACAATGCACAGACAGGAAACCGAACCAAAGGGAGTGACGTATATATAGGGAAGGTAATCAGGGAGGTGATGGAGTCCAGGTGAGTCTGATGATGCACAGGTGTGCGTAATGATGGTGACCGGCCCTGCTGATGCGCGGGAACCTGTCGCTGGCTGTGGCACGGGAACCTGACAGACCGGCGGAGGCAGGGTTGCCTGGCAATCCGACTGAGGCATGAGAGCCTGACGAGCCGGTGGAAGCAGTGGAGCCTGGCGATCCGGCTGAGGCATGAGAGCCTGACGAGCCGGTGGAAGTAGTGGAGCCTGGCGATCCGACTAAGGCATGAGAGCCTGACGAGCCGGTAGAAGTAGTGGAGCCTGGCGATCCGGCTGAGGCATGAGAGCCTGACGAGCCGGTGGAAGCAGTGGAGCCTGGCGATCCGGCTGAGGCATGAGAGCCTGGTGAGCCGGTAGAAGTAGTGGAGCCTGGAGATCCGGCTGAGGCATGAGAGCCTGGCGAGACGGTGGAAGCAGTGGAGCCTGGCGATCCGACTGAGGCATGAGAGCCTGTAGCGGCTTCCGGACCCGACGTCATTCCCACCGAAACCAAGAACAACAACAAAAAAAAACACTCTCTGATGCTTCCCTTAGGTGTTGTGTTATTCTGGAAAGTCGGGAAGCAAGTTCAGGGAGTGAGTGTTTTAATAAATAAACACAACCTAATACAAACCAAGAAACACGAACGACGTACAGACATGACACTGGAACAGAAACAATAACGCCTTGGAAAGGAACCAAAGGGAATGACACATATAGGGAAGGTAATCAGGGAAGTGATGGAGTCCAGGTGTGTCTGATGACGCACAGGTGCGCGTAACGATAGTGACAGGTGTGCACCATAACGAGCAGCCTGATTACCTAGAGGCAGAGCACACGTGACAAAAACAATCACCAGCCCTACGCACGGTGTCCCCGGTTCGTCAGCAAGTCCCAGTGCTGTCTGTTCCACCCCGCCGCACTTGCCGGGCTACAGGGAGTATCCAGCCAGGACAGGTTGTGCAGGCTCGATGCTCGAGACCTCCAGTGCGCCTCCACGGTCCATTCCATCTGGTGCCTCCTCCACGCACCAGGCCTCCTGGCTCTCCGTCTCCTCGCTTCCAGAGCCTCCCTCCTGTCCAGCGCTGCCAGAGCCTCCCGTCAGTCAGGAGCTGCCAGAGCCGCCCGTCAGTCAGGAGCTGCCAGAGCCGCCCGTCAGTCAGGAGCTGCCAGAGTCGCCCTTCGCTCCAAAGGCGCCACTTAGGTGGGCCAAGACTATGGTGGAGTGGGGTCCACGTCCCGCGCCAGAGCCGCCACCGCGGACAGATGCCCACCCAGACCCTCCCCTAGGGGTTTAGGTTTTTAGTCCGCACCTATGGGGGGGGGGGGTATCGTTGTCTCTGATTGAGAACCATACTTAGGCAGCCTGTTTTCCCACTATGGGTAGTTGTTGTCTGTCTTTGTGTTTCTGCACCAGACAGAACTGTTTTGTTTGTTCTGCTTTGTTGTGTTTTTGTTCTAGTGTTCAGTTTCTTTATTAAATTGACCATGAACACGTACCACGCTGCACCTTGGTCCTCTTCACCTTCTTCCCACCTATGAATATCGTTACACACCCCTTTAAAAACCTCCAATGCCATTGTACTCACAGGAGGCTGCTGAGGGGAGGACGGCTCATAATAATGGCCGGAATGGAGTAAATGGAATGGCATCAAACACATGGAAAACATGTGTTTGGTGTATTTGATACCCTTCCACTAATTCTGCTCCAGCCATTACCACAAGGCCCTCCTCCCCAATTAACTTGACAACAACCTCCTGTGGTAGAACTGCATCCATTGGTAGAGAACTCAAAGATGGGAACAAAAATAATCTGTGTGGTGTTAAAAACTATACCAGAAGGAGGGAAAAACACAGTGAGCAAAACTAAATAGTCCTGGTTGTTGAAGCTGATTGATAAGGCCTATGCTGTGTGTCACCAATATGTAAATGGGGAAAGTTTTCTTCTCTTGCAGGAGTTTAGCGAATGTGGAACCCATCATTAATTGAGCGTGTTAGCCTTGGTAAAGTCCCAACACCTGGTGCCACAGCCTTAGCTTAGTGTCACTCAGCAACAGACACATGTATACAGACGCCTGTGGGACCACAGGAACCAGAACCCCCACTTCAAAGCAATTGGTACATTTATTATTAACCAAAAAATATTTCTGCTGGCCGCCACAGTGAGGCATACCTCCTATAGTGTTAAAAATGAAGAGAAGTTATGGGGGTGTTTTTAGAGAGGAGATGGATATATGAGTTCAACTTCTCACTGGTTTATCCCCACATGGATTTATGAATTACTACTGGAAGTTAATGTTTCTTCCAAATAACTTTTACATGTTTCCTGGTGAATAGGCTGATTTAATGAAAATTTAATTTTCGTTGATGGTTAATGATTATGTCATCATCTATGTCATGATTTACTCTGTGGGTGTGTTCCTATAGAGAACCAGAAGAGAAACTGGAATATTCAGCACATTAACAAACAAGGGTTTACCAAATGTTCACCTACTGTCTCACACTATGAGATGGAAATTGTACTTCTACAGTATCTTATGGAGTGTTTGAGAAAAGGACAAGTGAGCATATTGTTGCATGGTGAAATAATTTAAATGAACTTCCTAAATCATGCATATGCAAATCTATAATTGTTTTGTCCTATCGAATAGGGTGACACCCTCTGGCCTTGGTGAAGAAAATGACAACTAGGCCACAGATAGTTTAAATAAACATGTTGTCCCGTCCAATAAAGATGTGAACATACATAACCCAAGTGCTAATCAAAAACGGATCCCTTAACCTCCTCCTTGTATCTCAAGAGCATTGTCATCATAAATATTAGCCAACGACAGAGGGCGATGAAGAGCGGGGATCTGGGCTGGCCACTGCAGGAAATCAGAGGAGCTTCAAAATGCAGCTGGAACAGTAAAAGACTCGTTGCCTTTCTCCTTTTATTTTACTGTGATGCTACACTCTCAGCGCAACACTGTAGGATACACGGGTCTCCCCATGTGACATGGGAGAAAGGGGAAGCCCTTTACGTGCAGATGTAATTATGAATGCTGGCGTTCACGTGATTAATGTACATGATTCCGCTTTGGGATCAAGTCTATCTCTTATCACGGAAGGTGTTTTAGATTTACACTTGTTTTAAGCATTTTAATATACATTGTCTTCGGAAAGTATTCAGACCCCCTGACATTTTCCACATTGTGTTACATTACAGCCTTAATCTAAAATGTATTCAATTGTTTTTTTCCCCTCATCAATTCACACACAATACCCCATAATGACAGCAAAAAACAGGTTTTTAGAAATATTTGCTTTTTTTTAAACAAAAAAACAACACATTTTTATAAGTATTCAGACCCTTTACTTAGTACATTGTTGAAGCACCTTTGGCAGCAATGAAGTCTTCTTGGGTATGATGCTACAAGCATTGCAAACCTGTATTTGGAGAGTTTCTCCCATTTTTCTCCCAAGCTTTGACAGGATGGACGCGGAGCGTTGCTATACAACTATCTTCAGGTCTCTACAGAGATGTTAAATCGGGTTCAAGTCCGGGCTCTGGCTGGGCCATTCAAGGACATTCAGAGACTTGACCTGAAGCCACTAGTGTGTTGTCTTGGCTGTGTGCTTCAGGTCATAGTCCTGTTGCAAGGTGAACCTTCACCCCAGTCTGAGGTGCCTTTTGGAAAACTCCAAGCGGGCTGTCATGTGCCTTTTACTGAGGAGTGGCTTCTGTCTAGCCATTCTACCATAAAAGCCAGATTGGTGGAGTGAAGCAGAGATGGTTGTCCTTCTAGAAGGTTCTCCCATCTCCACAGATTAGCTCTGTCAGAGTGACCATCAGGTTCTTGGTCACCTCCCTGCCCAAGGCTATTCTCCCCTGATTGCTCAGTTTTGCCGGGCGTCCATCTCAAAGAAGAGTCTTGGTGGTTCCAAACTTCTTCCCCTTAAGAATGATGGAGGCCACTGTGTTCTTGGGGACCTTCAATGCTGCAGAAATGTTTTGGTACCCTTCCCCAGATCTGTGCCTCGACACAATATCAGAGCTTTACAGACAATTCCTTTGACCTCATGGCTTGGTTTTTGCTCTGACATGCACTGTCAACTGTGGGACCTTATTTAGACAGGTGTGTGCCTTTCCAAATCATGTCCAATCAATTTAATTTACCACAGGTGGACTCCAATCAAGTTGTAGAAACATCTCAAGGATGATCAATGGAAACAGGATGCACTTGAGCTCAATTTTGAGTCTCATAGCAAAGGGTCTGAATACTTACGTAAATAAGGTATTTCTGTTTAGTTTTTTTTATACATTTGCTAACATTTCTAAAAACCTGTTTTTGCTTTGTTGTTATGGGGTATTGTGATGTCATTATGGGGTATTGTGATGTCATTATGGGGTATTGTGATGTCGTTATGGGGTATTGTGATGTCATTATGGGGTATTGTGATGTCATTATGGGGTATTGTGATGTCGTTATAGGGTATTGTGATGTCATTATGGGGTATTGTGATGTCATTATGGGGTATTGTGTGTAGATTGCTGAGGAATTGTTTTTTATTTAATACATTTTAGAATAAGGCTGTAAGGTAACAAAATGTGGAACAAGTCAAGTGAATAATTTCCTACGGAACTGTATAGAGCAACATTTCCTACAATGAGCTCACTATGGCAGAAGGTAGCCTAGTGGTTAGAGTGTTGGACTAGTAACCGGAAGGTTGCAAGATTGAGTCCCTGAGCTGACAAGATAAAAATATGTCGTTCTGCCCCTAAACTCACTGTTCCTAGGTCGTGACTGTAAATAAGAATGTGTTCTTAAATGACTTGCCTAGTTAAATAATGGTAAATTAAAACAGGCTAAACTGCTGATATGAGGCTTCAGAGGGTATTCTTTCAATGTCAATTTATGTCCCAAACCCCAAAAATGTCTACCATAGACATTTTGAATATCTGAACCACTTCTATACTGCAAAAGCACATTTCACTAGCATATTCTGATATATTTTTACGTTATGACGTTAATCCACTCATGCATCTGATATGAAATACCCGAGGACTACACCGATTACAGAATCACGCTCGCTTTTAATTGGGATAGTTCTGGGTGGGTTGCGCAGTGGCGGAGTCGCAGACACTGACTACCCATCCACCGAGGTGTCTCGGCTCCAGTCATGGAAATAAGAGACTACTGTAGGTAACAAAAGAAACTGGATAAAAATAAGGAGCTGAAAGCGAATACACTGAGCTTGGTGATTCCGGAGAGAATCAAGCCTTAAGCGACCACACACATTCATTAACCACAGAGAGTAACCACATCGCTGCACTCAGAATCACATCTCCCAGTTTGGTCGTACTAGCCTGGGAAAAAAATTAATCAGGGAGAAATCATGGACCAGGTAGCGTAATTGGTTACATATATGACTTGGATATTGCATCGTACATGCGTAAAACATGCGTAAAAGTTTATGAAAATGCTTTGACAGAAAATGGAAACTGGCAGCGAATTGATATAGTCGAGCCATCATTCGAAATTGAGCGGCGACTGTCTCAACTTTAGTGAGAAATAGATTTACGGGTTTCATAGCACCGTCTACTGTAGGCCTAAAGACATCCTATGCCTGTGTAATAACCAAAGCACCATGATGTCAAGTGCGGCAGTCGAATATTTGCTATTGGCACATTATAAGCCATAATGCAATTTACGCATCGAATGAATGAAACGCCATCCTCCGTAAAAGGGTCCATGGAAGAATGTATATTTTCCGGACCATCTCACTATACCCCCGCTCCCTGACTAAGACCATTCGAATGGGTCGTATGCGAACACATCTTTCCCTTTATGCTAACAAGAAAAATACCACATTTTATTTATCTCTCTCCCTCCCTCTCTCCCTCTCATTTCAACACATACTTCGTCGGCTACCCTCCAGACTAAACCTATATACCGACCAAGTTCAGACCTGGTTACGTGCGCTGGGGAAATAAACTGGAGGGGGTGGAGAGAGCGCGCGAGACTGCAATATCATTTGTGAATCGCTCTCACAGTGCCGCAGATAGGGGCTGCAAACGCACGCGGCGCTTATGCAGGTGAGAAAGGGACGCTTGGATTGAGAATTGCGGGACACTATGAAGATTCTCTCGTAGGAATTTCACAATATCTACATCGGAATTACAATTGTCCGTGTTTGTTTCATTTTTGTTATTCCCGCCTGGTCAGAGGTTTTGTGCTGGGGAGTTTATTTTGTATTTATTCCACTCCCTATTGCCTGTAACTGTGTGAACTATAAAACACAGACTGCTTGTTATAAGTGAGTGGAGGTAAAGGAATCAGAGCGCTCGGATTCTGCTTGGATAGGCAACTGGACACACAATCACTGCGTCTCCACTGCTTCAAGGTAAGAGGACGAGACCCTCCGTAAAGTAGGCTACTGTATCACCACAACTTGGGAATCTGTGTGGGCATTCCATTGCCACTACTCCGTATTGGACATATCTTCGGACGGGGAAATTAGGATTTTCACCATTTACATCATTTCTATATCAATATTGGAAGATTTTTTTGTAACTGAAAATACTTGGACTGATTTTAAATTTCAATTAAATAAGATAGCGTTTCTCTTTACGCGCATAAAATATTCGGATTCCTAATGAATTCATGGCATATGATATGACCGGACTGAACGGACTGTTTCGATTGTGTTTTGCCCAGTTTTTATTGAAAGAAGGAAAGAAACATTAATTCGGTGGAAAAGGGGGAGAGGAGAGCCCGTCCACTTGCTCTTATTCAGTGCAGTCGAAGCGGTGTGGGAAGACGTCCGGAGGATGAAGTCTCACACCTCCTGAAATGGAGGACTACAAATAATCCGAGAACGAAAATTATTGTTTTCCAAACAGTATACCAGCAAGTAAACGACATCCTCATTTGATTCAAGGCTTTAAAATCCATTCATTACATTGCGGGGAACAATGAGGACTACTGGCGCAGTGGACTATTTATGCTACAGTATACTCATCCTGCAGCTGCTGAATCAGCCTGCTGCTAAGCAAGTGCTCCGATATCGCTTGGCTGAGGAGGGACCCGCGGATGTCAGGGTAGGGAACGTAGCCGTGGACCTCGGAATCGTTGCCGGGTCTGGCGAGGTGACATTTACCCTCGAGTCCGGATCTGATTTTTTCAAAATAGATAATATAACAGGCGAGCTGACCACCAATGAACGGCGGATAGACCGTGAAAAATTACAGCAGTGTCAAATGATATTTGATGAAAACGAGTGTTTCATAGATTTTGAAGTGTCAGTAATTGGACCGGCGCAGAGCTGGGTTGACCTGTTCGAGGGGAAAGTCATTATTTTAGATATAAATGATAACACCCCGTCTTTCCCATCTCCCGTGCTGACCCTATCGGTGGAGGAGAACAGGCCGATTGGCACTCTCTATCTCCTACCCACGGCCACCGACAGAGATTTCGGGAGGAACGGAATTGAGAGATATGAGCTTATTCAAGACAGCGGGGAGAGCTCCAGGCGCCTGGGCTCCAGCTCAGGTGGTCGCGGGGCTGACAGGAGATTCGACGAGGGGGCAGGCAGGAGCAGCGTCTTTGAACTGCAAGTTGCTGACACAACCGACGGGGAGAAGCAGCCGCAGCTCATCATTAAAGGAGCGCTGGACAGGGAGCAGAGGGACTCTTATGAGCTCACCCTGCGTGTTAGGGATGGGGGCGACCCCCCACGCTCCTCCCAGGCCATCCTGAGGGTGATGATCACTGATGTGAATGACAACAGCCCCCGCTTTGAGAAGGCTGTGTATGAGGCTGACCTGCCGGAGAACAGCTCCCCTGGTGCCCCCATTCTGCAGCTGAAAGCAGCTGACGCAGATGTTGGGGTGAACGGTCAGATTGAGTACGTATTCGGCGCAGCCACAGAGTCAGTGCGTAGGCTATTGAGGCTGGACGAGAGCTCTGGGTGGCTGAGCGTGCTCCATCGTATTGACCGCGAGGAGGTGAGCCAACTGCGCTTCACTGTGATGGCGAGGGACCGAGGCCAGCCACCCAAAATGGACAAGGCCACCGTGGTTCTCAACATCAAGGATGAGAACGACAACGTGCCAGCTATCGAGATTCGTAAGATCGGACGCATCTTCCTGAAGGATGGAGTGGCCAACGTGGCTGAGGATGTAGTGGTGGACACGCCTATAGCTTTGGTCCAGGTGTCAGACCGCGACCAGGGGGAGAACGGTATCGTGACCTGCACCGTGGTGGGTGACGTGCCCTTCCAGCTCAAACCGGCCAGTGAGATTGAGGGTGAGATGAATAAGAAGAAATACTTTCTCCATACATCAGCGCCACTGGACTACGAGGCCACACAGGAGTACAACGTGGTCATCGTGGCAGTGGACTCAGGAAGCCCTAGCCTGGCCAGTAATAACTCACTCATCGTAAAGGTGGGCGACTTCAACGACAACCCACCCATCTTTAGCCAGAACGTGGTGGAGGTGTCCTTTCCAGAAAACAATGCCCCCGGCGAGAGGGTGACCACTGTGCAGGCCATAGATGCTGATAGTGGCAAGAACGCGGAAATCGCCTACTCCCTCGACTCCTCTGTGAATGGGATATTCTCCATTAATGCAGACAACGGTGACATCAGAGTAAACACCATTCTGGACAGAGAACAAACAGAGAGGTACCAGTTCAAAGTGATAGCTAAAGATAAGGGCATGCCCATACTCCAGGGGTCAGCCACTGTGGTAGTCTTAGTGGCTGATAAGAATGACAATGAGCCTAAATTCATGCAGGATGTGTTCACCTTCTACGTCAAAGAGAACCTTACACCCAACAGCCCTGTTGGCATGGTGACCGTCATTGACGCCGACAAAGGCCAGAACGCAGAAATGAGCCTCTTCATCGAGGAAGAGGAGGAGATCTTCTCCATTGAGAACGACACAGGAACCATTTTCTCCACCATGTCGTTTGACCGCGAGCAGAAAACCACGTACACGTTCCGGGTCAAGGCTGTGGACAGCGGAGACCCACCCAGATCAGCCACTGCCACCGTGTCACTCTTCGTGATGGACGAGAACGACAACCCGCCGACCGTTACCTTCCCCATCAATAGCTCATACACCCTCCTGCCCCCCTCCAGCAATGTTAGGACTGTAGTACGAACTGTCATGGCCACCGATACCGACACAGGGATCAACGCTGACCTAAACTACAGTATCATCGGGGGCAACCCTTTCAAACTGTTTGAGATTGACGGGGGAAGTGGGGTCATCTCACTGGTGGGGAAGCTGGAGCAGAAACACTATGGCCTCCACAGACTGGTGGTCCAGGTGAACGACAGTGGCCAGCCCTCGCAGAGCAGCACCACCATGGTGCATGTCTATGTCAACGAGACCCTCTCCAACTCCACCATCGTTGAGGCCCAGGTGGCTAAGAGCCTGGGCACTCCGCTCAATACCAACATCGCCGGTGACCCCAACTACGACCTGGGCAAGCAGCGACTGAGCATTGTCATCGGCGTGGTGTCGGGCATCATGACGGTAATCCTCATCATCCTCATCGTGGTCATGGCTCGCTACTGCCGCCCCAAGAACAAGAATGGCTACGAGGCGGGCAAGAAGGACCACGAGGACTTCTTCACCCCTCAGCAGCATGACAAGGGCAAGAAGCCCAAGAAGAACAAGAAGAACAAACAGCCGTTGTACAGCAGCATTGTCACCGTCGAGGCCTCCAAGCCCAACGGCCAGCGCTACGACGGCGTCAACGAGAAGCTGTCCGACAGCCCCGGGATGGGCAGGTACCGCTCCGTTAACGGAGGGCCCGGAAGCCCGGATTTGGCCCGGCACTACAAGTCCAGCTCGCCACTGCCCACGGTCCAGCTCCACCCCCAGTCGCCCACGGCTGGGAAAAAGCATCAGGCTGTTCAGGACCTGCCCCCTGCCAACACCTTCGTTGGCACCGGAGATAACATTTCCCTTGGATCTGACCACTGCTCCGAGTACAGCAGTCAAACCATCAACAAGTACAACAAACAGGTAAGAACATATTGACTCAATATTTATATATATATATATATATTTTTTTTCCTTCTCCATTCTATTTTCAAATGTCTCTCATGTTTCTCCCTCTCTTAGTGTTATCTCCTGCATAATGCCTCCTGACAGGGCTAGTCTCAGTAGTCATGTTTCTTTCATGGTGCTAATGTGTGTCAAGTTAGCTGTATTGATCTGTCGGGGTTTGGAGTGCCATTCCGCATGTAATATTGAAAATGAAACGAGGACATGCATAGCCTACCCCAGGATATCATTTCCATCCGCCTAAGCATATCCAGCTCTTTTGCCCTCTCTTTTAACTGAGCAGGTACTGTGAAGGCGGTTTAGTTTGTCCGGGGTTTCACATTTGCTGATCTGTACACATATGTGTTTTGAGTGTTGTAGACAGCTTGCATAAGGGTCTGGTTGGCAGTTATTCTATCGCAGCGGAACATGTGGCAGGGTAGCTAGGACACCCCTCTGCTAGTTCAAATCTCTCCCCACCCTTAGTGTAACACGGCTAACTACTTCTTCTTATCATTAAAGGAAAAAGCAAGGATAAAAAGAAGGTGTTGTGAAAATGAGGCACAGGAGTGGCTGTGTAAAGGAATGTTATCCGTGCTATCGTGTTTTACTCGGCTTATTCAGCTTGACTAGGAACATCTGGGCAGGAGGTCACATTTAACATTCCTGGGCACTGATGTGTCTGTATCAATTCACTGACCCAGCAGTGAAATCAGGCTTCCCTAAACCTCTCCCTCCTGCTCTCTCTTTTACTCTCTCCGTCCCTTCTATAGGCTAGACTCATTTAACTCTTCATCCCTCCGTTCCTCTTTCCTCCCTCTTTCCATCCCCACCTCTGTTTCCCTCTCTTCTTCTCTCCTCTCATTGACTCCGTTAGTGCCATCATTTGTAATGTGAAAATTCCTCCGTGACGGCAAGCACAACAGGGTAATTCATGTTCTAGGGGACTGTGGGAATTAATCAATTTGACATTATTGTTCTTTTTCAAATGTTTTCAACCAGGGGAGCCAAGAGGGGCGAAGCAAGGTTAATATATTATGAAGTCGGTTCCCTTTCATTTGCTTTTGCCAGGAAGATACCACTTGTTCATTGTTTCATATGTTTTCAGTGGCAGTCTAATGCATTATTGATGGTTTTCTTACATGGGGCAAGCAGCAAACTCCTCTGTTTTTTTGGTCTGTCTCTCTTGTTCTCGTTCTCCCCTCATCCTCTGTTTTTCTTGTCTTTCATTCTCTCTGTTTTATTCCCTTATCATTCCTGTCTCTTTTTTACACACACACACACACACACACACACACACACACACACACACACACACACACACACACACACACACACACACACACACACACACACACACACACACACACACACACACACACACACACACACACACACGCACGCACGCACGCACGCACACACACACACACACACAGCCCCTCTCTCCTCTCCTCTATCTCTCAGCCCCTCTCTCCTCTATCTCCCAACCCATCTCTCGCTCCTCTCCTCTATCTCTCAGCCCCTCTCTCCTCTCCTCTATCTCTCAGCCCCTCTCTCCTCTATCTCCCAACCCATCTCTCGCTCCTCTCCTCTATCTCTCAGCCCCTCTCTCCTCTATCTCTCAGCCCCTCTCTCCTCTCCTCTATCTCTCAGCCCCTCTCTCCTCTATCTCTCAGCCCCTCTCTCCTCTATCTCTCAGCCCCTCTCTCCTCTATCTCTCAGCCCCTCTCTCCTCTCCTCCAAATCAAATGCTCTCAAATGTCTTTGCTCTTTTTTCCCCCGCCTGTGTTTTTTTCTTGCAGTCTTTTCTTTTTAATCTCCTCTTCCTCTACTCCATTTCCCTCTCCCTCCTGCTATTCCCCTCTCATTTCCCGCTCTCCATCTCTCCCTCCCTTTCACTCTCCTTTACTCTCTCTTTTCGCTACTGTCTCTAACAGCTTTCTAAAGTGCTGTATTCAGTGGGTTGTTTCTTAGAGTGTGAGGAGTGCTGTTGCTTACGGATGTCTCATCCATAATTAACAGGCCACTCTATTCGCTGCCGCTGCGGCACAGCCATGTATTGTATGTTGCTAGCTGTGCTGCTGCACTTTTATGTAATGATTTATTAAATCTTTTATGTGCACGCTCGCTGCAGCGTTTTTTTTTTTTATAGACAAGTCCATTTGTTTGAAGATTCTGATACAGACAGAAAACACACCGGGGTGTTGAGGGTTCACAGACGCTCTCCTCGCCACCGGAATGTGCAATTATCCCTTCTTAAACCTTCCTTCACTTTTTCCGTCCTCCGTCACGGTTGTTGTGAATGTAACTCCCACTGGCTAATACAATATAAGTGTTGCCTGGTCTCTATGGTTTATAGAATGTTGTCAGTAGCAATGGGTTTCCATGGCCGAGAAGCTGCACACAAGCCTAAGATCACCATGCGCGATGCCAAGCGTCAGCTGGAGTGGTGTAAAGCTCACCTACCATTGGACTCTGAAGCAGCAGAGTGATGAATTACACTTCACCATCTGGCAGTCCAACGGACAAATCTGGGTTTGGTGGATGCCAGGAGAACGCTACCTGCCCGAATGCGTAGTGCCAGCTGTACAATTTGTTAGAGGAGGAATAATGGCCTGGGGCTGTTTTTCATGGTTCGTACTTGGCCCCTTAGTTTCATTGAAGGGAAATCTTAACTCTACAGTACACAATGACATTCTAGATGATTCTGTGCTTCCGAATCTGTGGCAAAAGTTTCCAGGTTCAGCATTTACAATCCCCCTCCGCGCACAAAGCGAGGACCATACAGAAATGGTTTGTTGAGATTGGTGTGGAAGAACTTGACCGGCCTGCACAGAGCACTGACCTTAACCCCATCGAACACCTTTGGGATGAATTTGAACGCCGACTGAGAGCCATTCCTAATCTCCCAACATCAGTGCCTAACCTCACTAATGCACTTGGCTGAATTGAAGCATAATGTTCCAACATCTAGTGGAAAGCCTTCCCAGAACAGTTATAGTAGCAAAGGGGGGACCAACTCCATATTAATGCCCATGATTTTGTAATGAGATGTTTGACGAGCAGGTGTCCACATACTTTTGGACTTGTAGTGCATATAATATCTCTGACACGTTGTTAAATTCCCTGCTTACTTGTCAAACGTTCACTGTTGATACTTTCAGTTGAGGTGGAGGGGAACTGATTTAATGGCTGCACATACAGTCTCCCGAGGTTAAGTTAATTGCCGGGAATGGCCCTTGGCGTAGTTATGTGCCTCAATTATGGCATCAAGTGGTCATGTCTTTATTAAGATCACAGAGTAGTCTCTCTCTCTCTCTAGTTTCATGCTCTTGCTGTTTAGGGCCACCACAGCTAAACACGCTGGTGGTTAGGTAAATCGCCCCCCCCCCCCCCCCATTCAGTTGAGTTCATAACGTGTAATGAAATGTACAAGAATTCTCATTAGCTGGGAATAGAGTTAAACATAGACGTAGAATGACTAGATTATATTTCTATGGAATTAAACATAGACGTAGAATGACTAGATTATATTTCTATGGAATTAAACATAGACGGTGAATGACTAGATGATTATATCTATGGAATTAAACATAGACGTAGAATGACTAGATTATATTTCCATGGAATTAAACGTAGACATAGAATATCTAGATTATATTTCTATGGAATGAAACATAGACGGTGAATGACTAGATGATTATATCTATGGAATGAAACATAGACGGTGAATGACTAGATGATCATAATCTATGGAATGAAACATAGACGGTGAATGACTAGATGATTATATCTATGGAATTAAACATGGCTTCTTTTTTCACAAGTTTGTCTTGTTGTCACTGTTGTTGCTATGGTTTTGCATGCAGAGCTGATGGGATGTTGGATTAGGTATAAAGTGTCATGTCTGATTGTCGAGAATTGCACAGCAGATCACATTGTATCGTGACTGCTAGAGACGGGGTAATCCCCAATGTCAAATTGATCACATTAGATTTGGAAATTTCTATTCAAAACAAATCAGATTTCACCCCCGTTTATTGAATTTACAGTGGCAGGAAATCCTAAATGTAATCTATGATATTTACGGCTAAATGAGGTTGAAACCTTTTGATGGTCTCTCTCACTCACAAACACACACTGCCTTATTTTCTCTCTTTCCCTCTACTTTCTCTTCTCTCTTTCTCTCTCTTTCCCTCTACTTTCTCATCTCTCTTTCTCTCTCTTTCCCTCTACTTTCTCTTCTCTCTTTCTCTCTCTTTCCCTCTACTTTCTCTTCTCTCATGCTCTCTCCACCTCTCTCTCTATCTTTCTCTCACTTCTCCCCTTAGAAATCGAAAAAGACACAAGAAAGAGAGCCCTGTTTGTGGTAGACAGAATGGTCTACTGTTTCACAGGCAAGTTGATGGGGGAGGTAGAGTAGAGTCCCATTGACTGTGAGTCTCTTCTGCGGTATCAGGTTCCTCCTAGGTCTCCTTCCAGCTCATCCTTCGCCTACCTAATCTCACAATAACCACCGCACAGGCAGCAGCCGGCTCAGGCTCAGTCTCCAAGCAGGTAACCAGGCAACCGGCTGAGTTTAGCGGGCGAGGCGAAGCCTCCTCTTTTACTCATTAGTCATTAAGCCAGGCGAGCGCAGAGCGAGAAGTCAGCGTGTCACTGAGCAGCTGTCGAGAGTTAGAGCAGGAGGGTGATGTACCTGACATTTCAGCCCCTCCTGGAGGTCCACAGATTGGATCCGGGACTTTTAGTTTTGTTCTCTTTCTTCCTTTTGTAGGCCTACTGCGACATTGTTCTCAGTTGTCATACTTCCCTCGCTATGTCCCTGTGTTGAACAGGGCTTCAGTTGATGATCGTCATACTTTCAAGTATCAAATGCCTAAAGCAAAACTATTGTCCAAGATAAGATATAAAAGAGAATAGCTCACCTGTCTTATGCAAAAAAACACTGTTTACTGAGCAGGGATTTTTAACTGGGTCATTTAACAGAAGGATATTCCTATCCAGGTGGTATTATCTCTTCTAAACAATAGAGACCTGAGGTAGGTTGTAATCATATCCCTCTGCCTCCCCTCAGGGCATGTATGAAGCTCAAATCACTGGGTCAGCTGAGGCTGCCTCCCAGGTTAGGGTTGGTGCAACATGACTGGACGTGGCCATGTTTCCCTCACCGTCCTCTTCTCCCTCAGCTCAGTTCTCTAAGCACAGCTGTTGCTCCTATCATTCCCTCCCTCTCCCTTCCGTCCCCTGCCGTCCCCTTCCGTCCCCTCCCTTACGACCCCTCCCTCCCGTCCCCTCCCTCCCATCCCTTCCCTTCTGTCCCCTCCCATCCCCTCCCTTCCATCCCCTCCCTCCCTCCCGTCCCCTCCTTCCCTCCCGTCCCCACCCTCCCATCCCTCCCGTCCCCTCCCTCCCTCCCGTCCCCACCCTCCTGTCCCCTCCCATCCCTTCCTGTCCCCCCCATCCCCTCCTGTTCCCTCCCATCCTGTCCCCTCCCATCCCCTCATGTCCCCTCCCATCCCCTCATGTCCCCTCCTGTCCCCTCCCATCCCCTCATGTCCCCTCCCATCCCCTGCTGTCCCCTCCCATCCCCTCCTGTCCCCTCCCATCCCCTCATGTCCCCTCCCATCCCCTCCTGTTCCCTCCCCTCCTGTCCCCTCCCATCCCCTGCTGTCCCCTCCCCTCCTGTCCCCTCCCATCCCCTCCTGTCCCCTCCCATCCCCTGCTGTCCCCTCCCATCCCCTCATGTCCCCTCCCATCCCCTCCTGTCCCCTCCCACCCCCTCATGTCCCCTCCCATTCCCTCCTGTCCCCTCATGTCCCCTCCCATCCCCTCATGTCCCCTCCCATCCCCTCCTATCCCCTCCCATCCCCTCCTGTCCCCTCCCTTCCCCTCCTCTTCCCTCCCCTCCTGTCCCCTCCCATCCCCTGCTGTCCCCTCCCCTCCTGTCCCCTCCCCTCCCCTCCTGTCCCCTCCCCTCCCCTCCTGTCCCTTCCCATCACCTCCTGTCCCCTCCCAACCCCTCCTGTCCCCTCCCCTCCCGTCCTCTGACCTATCAAGCCCCAGCGTACCTCATTTACATAGGACCCATGTTCCCTTCTCACCACAGTATCTCAAACAAACAACATCGCCATGCAAATAGGGGTCATTCTGTCTGTGTTCGCTGGCCACACACACACACAGGAAGTGACAAGCTTTTTGTTCTCTCGGTCCGGCGAGATCACAAAACCAATATGGAAAACCCTCCATTTGCCTGGAGGCTAATTTGTGTAAACCAAAAAAAACGAATGTAGCTACTTAAACACTTTTGAGAAGCCACAGTTGACCTCCATTTGTTTTGCTGCCCCCTCTCTGTGAACCTTAATTGTTGCTATCTACTACCTATATCTAAATGAACAGCCGCAACACAGGCAACCCATGTCTAGTGCAAACGTATGTTTCTTTGTCCTTTATCGCCATAGTAACCATATGGTACCACCGTTACCTCTGTGTGTATTTTAGTGCCACAACTCAGCGTTGTCTAGTTGCTTTTGATCTGTGTCAAATGAGTAGAGGGAAGCCCACAGTTTTGGCCAGGTTGACTCCCCTGTGGACGATGATACGGGGTCGACTGAGAGACAAGACTCGAGGCTTGACCGGAAGAGAAAACATTGGAAAACAACCTGTGCCCCCCCCCGTACATTGACTCTGTACCCCCCCTGTATATATTGTTATTATTTTTACTGCTTCTCTTCAGTTACTTGTTACTTTAATCTCTTATTCTTATCTGTATTCTTTTGAAACTGCACTGTTGGTTAGGGGCTCAGAAGTAAGTATTTCACTGTGAGGTCTACTACACCTGTTGTATTCAGAATTTCACTGTAAGGTCTACTACACCTGTTGTATTCAGCATTTCACTGTGAGGTCTACTACACCTGTTGTATTCAGCATTTCACTGTAAGGTCTACTACACCTGTTGTATTCAGAATTTCACTGTAAGGTCTACTACACCTGTTGTATTCAGCATTTCACTGTGAGGTCTACTACACCTGTTGTATTCAGCATTTCACTGTGAGGTCTACTACACCTGTTGTATTCAGCATTTCACTGTGAGGTCTACTACACCTGTTGTATTCAGAATTTCACTGTAAGGTCTACTACACCTGTTGTATTCAGCATTTCACTGTGAGGTCTACTACACCTGTTGTATTCAGCATTTCACTGTAAGGTCTACTACACCTGTTGTATTCAGCATTTCACTGTAAGGTCTACTACACCTGTTGTATTCAGCATTTCACTGTGAGTTCTACTACACCTGTTGTATTCAGCATTTCACTGTAAGGTCTACTACACCTGTTGTATTCAGCATTTCACTGTAAGGTCTACTACACCTGTTGTATTCAGCATTTCACTGTAAGGTCTACTACACCTGTTGTATTCAGAATTTCACTGTAAGGTCTACTACACCTGTTGTATTCAGAATTTCACTGTAAGGTCTACTACACCTGTTGTATTCAGCATTTCACTGTAAGGTCTACTACACCTGTTGTATTCAGCATTTCACTGTAAGGTCTAATACACCTGTTGTATTCAGAATTTCACTGTAAGGTCTAATACACCTGTTGTATTCAGCATTTCACTGTAAGGTCTAATACACCTGTTGTATTCAGCATTTCACTGTGAGGTCTACTACACCTGTTGTATTCAGCATTTCACTGTAAGGTCTACTACACCTGTTGTATTCAGCATTTCACTGTAAGGTCTAATACACCTGTTGTATTCAGCATTTCACTGTAAGGTCTAATACACCTGTTGTATTCAGCATTTCACTGTAAGGTCTAATACACCTGTTGTATTCAGCATTTCACTGTAAGGTCTACTACACCTGTTGTATTCAGCATTTCACTGTAAGGTCTAATACACCTAATGAAGTACTGTATATACACAGGGAACAGAGTAATGAAGTACTGTATATACACAGGGAACAGAGTAATGAAGTACTGTATATACACAGGGAACAGAGTAATGAAGTACTGTATATACACAGGGAACAGAGTAATGAGGTACTGTATATACACAGGGAACAGGGTAATGAAGTACTGTATATACACAGGGAACAGAGTAATGAAGTACTCTATATACACAGGGAACAGGGTAATGAAGTACTGTATATACACAGGGAACAGAGTAATGAGGTACTGTATATACACAGGGAACAGGGTAATGAAGTACTGTATATACACAGGGAACAGAGTAATGAAGTACTGTATATACACAGGGAACAGAGTAATGAAGTA
>NC_034182.2:38315098-38317598 GCF_002021735.2 Oncorhynchus kisutch
GTGTTGAGGTAGTGGCTGGTGTTTCTAGAGTAGTGTGTTGAGGTAGTTGTTGTTGTTTCTAGAGTAGTGTGTTGAGGTAGTTGTTATGTTGTGGTTTCTAGAGTAGTGTGTTGAGGTAGTGGCTGTGTTGTTGTTTCTAGAGTAGTGTGTTGAGGTAGTAGTTGTGTTGTGGTTTCTAGAGTAGTGTGTTGAGCTAGTGGTTGTGTTGCTGTTTGTAGAGTAGTGTGTTGAGGAATTTGTTGTGGTTTCTAGAGTAGTGTGTTGAGGTAGTTGTTGTGGTTTCTAGAGTAGTGTGTTGAGGTAGTTGTTATGTTGTGGTTTCTAGAGTAGTGTGTTGAGGTAGTGGCTGTGTTGTTGTTTCTAGAGTAGTGTGTTGAGGTAGTAGTTGTGTTGTGGTTTCTAGAGTAGTGTGTTGAGCTAGTGGTTGTGTTGCTGTTTGTAGAGTAGTGTGTTGAGGTATTTGTTGTGGTTTCTAGAGTAGTGTGTTGAGGTAGTTGTTGTGGTTTCTAGAGTAGTGTGTTGAGGTAGTTGTTATGTTGTTGTTTCTAGAGTAGTGTGTTGAGGTAGTTGTTGTGGTTTCTAGAGTAGTGTGTTGCGGTAGTGGCTGTGTTGTGGTTTCTAGAGTAGTGTGTTGAGCTAGTGGTTGTGTTGTTGTTTCTAGAGTAGTGTGTTTAGGTAGTTCTTGTGGTTTCTAGAGTAGTGTGTTTAGGTAGTTCTTGTGGTTTCTAGAGTATTGTGTTCAGGTAGTTCTTGTGGTTTCTAGAGTAGTGTGTTGAGGTAGTGGCTGCGTTGTGGTTTCTAGAGTAGTGTGTTGAGCTAGTGGTTGTGTTGTTGTTTCTAGAGTAGTGTGTTGAGGTAGTTCTTGTGGTTTCTAGAGTAGTGTGTTCAGGTAGTGGCTGTGTTGTGGTTTCTAGAGTAGTGTGTTGAGCTAGTGGCTGTATTGTGGTTTCCATTTGAGGCAGCTTAGTAGCTAGGCTAGCAACATCATTCCATCCAGCAGACTATATGAGTCACTGTTTTCTGCTGTCTCCATCATCCTGCTTTGGCTGCAGTAATGGATCGGCTCACACTTTCACCCAGAGCCTCTAAGGACAGGCCTAGGAATGATCTCCCCTGCTTCCTGTCACTGTGGCAGGTATAGGCCTGATCAATATATCGTGTCACTGTGGCAGGTATAGGCCTAATCAATATATCCATCTGTGGCAGGTATAGGCCTGATCAATATATCCATCTGTGGCAGGTATAGGCCTGATCAATATATCCATCTGTGGCAGGTATAGGCCTGATCAATATATCCATCTGTGGCAGGTATAGGCCTGATCAATATATCCATCTGTGGCGCAGGATATTATTTAGCTACTAATCCTAATGATGTGCTTAGTTAGCTTATGGCATCATTTTAACGATGTGTGTGTAGGTGTGCACACATGCTTGATTCTTGTCAAGTGTGTGTGTGTGTGTGTGTGTGTGTGTGTGTGTGTGTGTGTGTGTGTGTGTGTGTGTGTGTGTGTGTGTGTGTGTGTGTGTGTGTGTGTGTGTGTGTGTGTGTGTGTGTGTGTGTGTGTGTGTGTGTGCGCGCGTGTGCGTGCGTGCGTGCTGGGCTTTTGGCTGTGAGACGAGAAATGAATGGAGGAGCATGAGGAGGAGGGTCAATGCTGAATTTATGGGGTCTTGTTTCCAACCTGCCTAGCTTACTGATTAGGTAGAGAACGAGAGAGAGAGAGAGAGAGAGAGAGAGTTGCCTGAGAAGTAGAGACAGCCATATTTGGTAATTGGCTGTGAGATTGTCACTAGAATGAAATTATGCTAGTTAATCTCTCTTCAATGAATCACGTCTGGAGTAGTCTGTCAGTACACTCATTATACCAGATACTGTAATGCCAACGTGCTGAAAGAGGAAAAATTAAATCGAGCCATATAGGCCTGACTGAAGCATTGCTTGAGCTAGTCTATTGTCTCCATGTATAGGCCTAAGACATGATCTAAGAGACAATGGAAATGAGAAATACATGAGCTATATATAAGTAGCTCATATAGAGTGATTATAGGGTTGCAGAATGCCTCAGTTGTCATTTTATAATATTCAGAAATCACAATCTATTTTCCATTGTGGGATTTAATATTGGGATTCAAAATGTGTATATAACCAATCAGGGTCATGCAGCTGGTGGCAGAGTTGGAATCCAATCAGTAGCTAATAGCTTTGTGGGATCCAGTGTCAATGTATGAGCTAGGGAGATATTTTTATTCTCCCCAATGTTGTGATATCCAGTTGGTAGTTACAATCGCTTCAACAACTAACGGGCTCAGGAGAGGCGAAGGTCAACAGGACCCACCAAGCACGCTGCTTCTCAACACACTGCTCGCTTAACCCGGAAGCCAGCCGCACCAATGTGTCAGAGGAAACACCTTTTGACCGAAGCTTGTAGACGCCTGACCCATCACAAGAAGTCACTAGAGCGCAATGAGCCAAGGAAAGCCCACCCGGCCAAATCCTCCC
>NC_034182.2:38322598-38340098 GCF_002021735.2 Oncorhynchus kisutch
GGATAGCCCTGTCCCTAGGGGCTTTCAAAATGGTGGACAGCGAGGAGGAAATGGTCCTTTACTACATAGAGGAGCTCTCTCTCTCTCGCTCTCGGTCTCTCCCTCTCTCTCTCTCTGTCTCTCTGTCTCTCTGTCTCTCCCTCTCTCTCTCTCTCTCTCTCTCTGTCTCGCTGTCTCTCTGTCTCTCTGTCTCTCCCTCTCTCTTTCTCTCTGTCTCTGTCTCTCTCTCTGTCTCTCTCTCTGTCTCTCTCTCCTCTCTCTCTCTCTCTCTCTCTCTCTCGCTCTCTCTCTGGCTTTGATCTTCTGGCCTAATTCATTATCACAGTGTGAAACCTCTTCAAATTTAGCTGGGCTCCAGAGTCAATGGACCGTGCTGCTACTGAGCAATGAGCTTATCTCTGCTCTTACCGAAAACACTCTCTTTCTTCATGAAATATCCATATTTGTACTTTATTATATTACAGTATACAGTATACTAAGTCATCCCATCTTGTACTTTTATCATCGTTGTTGTATTTCGAGTGATGCAAGTCAAATAGAAGCGTGTTGGAAAGGCTTGTCATCACAACAGCAGTAATCTGACACTTTGTTTTTACTAAACCTTTATTTAACGAGACAAGCCAGTTAAAGATCAAATTATTATTTACAATGATGGCCTAATGGGGAACAGTAGGTTAACTTCCTTGTTCAGGGACAGAATGACAGATTCTTTACCTTGTCAGTTCGGGGATTTGATCCAGCAACACTTTTGGGTACTGGGCCAACGCTCTAACCACTAGGCTACCTGCCACCCCAACTTAACCCCCCCACCCCACCCCACAACAACAGATGTATGTGTGTCTTTCAGAAAGTTTGGACAAAAAGCCGAAGTCACTTTTCAATTGGACCTTGTGAGTCATCTTAATTGGACCAATAGAGTCATCTTAATCTTAGGCGTAGTCTCTTAATCGTTATTAGCACCTGATGCTGTTGATATTAACGCACTAGCCAGCTGTTTTCCCTGTGATAAATATCACTGTAGATGGCTAAATATAATACACTCTTTCCTCTGAGATGACTGAGTACTGTAGCAATGCTCATGTAGAAGGCAGCCTAGCCCTGTGTGGAGGCCCACCTCTCTCACCCAAGGCAGTGGAGAAGCTGCAGGTTGGACTGAGCAGGGCGAGAGGTGCTGAGAGGATGATTGGGGGCGAATAGTCTGGTGATCAGATGAGGCCCGGGGCAAATCCGGGAGAGCCGCTGTCGCAGTGCTTTGTGGGTAGCAGCTCAAGACTACAACCTTGATGGCTCAGCTGTAAGCCAGGCTGAGATGCAAGAGCCAATCAAGGCAATTCATCCAAGGAAAGATGGCTCTTTGCTCAGACAGATATTTGATCTCTGATTGTATCTACTTGAATGCTCAACCATCAAGAGCCACTTTGGAGAGAAAAGGAGATATCTTTTTCTTCAATTCTTTCTTCTTCTTTGCCTTCTTCCATCCATTCTACATGTGTTACCATTTCCCTGTGATCGGTTGGCATGTTAACAATCAACTGCGGTTGCCATGACTTCATTCTCTTTGTTTCGTGCATTTTTTGGCTGAAAAGTTTTTTCTGGGTCACAAATGCCAAATGTCTTGAATATGTTTTCAAATATTGTCTAGGCTTACATACACTTACATATACCCACTTCTCGCCGACTGCATATGGATTTGTAATGACCTATGGCTACATAGATTTATTGAGTTGATTTGTAGTATTGTGATTTGTATTTCTGTGGTGAATAGGCAAGGGACTCAGAAACAGAACAGCGGAATGGCACTCATGATGCATTTGATTTAAGATGTAGCTTTGAAAATGTAAATGGAATAAGAAGCATCCCAATCAACAGAGTTGTATTGCTCTCCTGCTCTGTCCCTCTCTATCTGTTTTGTCTATCTATATTAGGGTTGCAAAGATACTGGTAATTTACCAAAGTTACGGGAATCTTCAGTAATTTTTTTTTATTAACAGAAAATCTACGTCAATCTATGGTAACTTTTGTAGTTTATACTTGAATGACGTTTTTTTATTTTATAATTCATATCTAGTATTATTTTTACGATAAGGTTTTACAGCTTTGTCGGTAGATTTTTTTATTTGGAAAATATAAATTATATTTTTTAATTACAGACACTTATAATCTGAAGTACCCAAAAGGGCCACTAGATGTCTCGTGATATATTTAATGTATTTAACTAGGCAAGTCAGTTAATGACAAATTCGTATTTATAATGACAGCCTTCTGAGGAACAGTGGGTTAACTGCATTGTTCGAGGGCAGAATGACAGATTTTTTACTTTGTCAGCTCAGGGATTCGATCCAACAACCTTTCTGTTACTGGCCCAACTCTCAAACCACTAAGGTACCTGCAATCCTTGAAAGAAACAACAATTCCGGTAGTTTTACTGGTAAACTTGAAAGTTTCCAGTAAATGACCCTCCCTTTGCAACCCTAATCTCTATCCAGTCTTGTCTTAGAGCATGTTTATCTCCAGTCCAAACTAGACATGTTTCTACACATATCTTTGATTAGTTTCATTGATACCTTGCTTTATATTGAATTGCAGTCTAATTCAATGCAGTGGAGCATTTCTCATACTGTATATTATTTCCAAAATACCTACAATGCCAAGCACAACCAGTGATTCTATTCTATTCTTCTTTTACAGGAGATAAAGAGCATTAAACGTAAGCCATGGGTAACATTTTCTAAAGCCAGGGCAGCATGCTTTCTGCACTCTACCTCTCCTTGCTTGTTAATG
Source organism: Oncorhynchus kisutch (assembly GCF_002021735.2). NCBI lineage: Eukaryota > Metazoa > Chordata > Actinopteri > Salmoniformes > Salmonidae > Oncorhynchus > Oncorhynchus kisutch. The sequence continues at coordinate 38,325,380 of NC_034182.2, forward strand.
TCATACATCACATCTTTCTAGCCATTGGCAGACCTCATCTAACATGGCATCTATACTGAGTGTACAAAACATTTAGCTCATGTCATGACATGGACTGACCAGGTTGAAGGTTTAGATCCCTTATTGTCGTCACTTGTTAACTCCTCTTCAATCAGTGTAGATGAAGGGGAGGAGACTGGTTAAAGAAGGATTTTAAGCCTTGAGACAATTGAGACGTGGATGATGTATGTCTGCCATTCAGAGGGTGAATGGGCAAGACAAAGGATGCATGTGCCTTTGAACGGGATATGGTAGTAGGTGCCAGGTTTGTGTCAAGAACAGTCAACCACCCAAAGGACATCCAGCCAACCCTGTGGAACGCTTTCGACACCTTGTAGAGTCCATACCCCCGACGGATTGAGGCTGTTCTGAGGGCAGAATGGGTTGCAACTCAATATTAGGAAGGTGTTCCTAAAGTTTGGTAACCTCAGTGCATGTCACGATGCCGCTGGCAACTTTGAACGTCTAGCTTTTAACTTATAGCTTTTAACTGAGCTGTACATCTGTTTCGACTCATAAGATACACAGTTATCGTAGACATCTTATCTGTGGATCGTCTGATCTGGTTTACTAAGTAAACAATACCACAGGTATGGTGACCAGCTGCAGCAGCAGTCGCGGTACTAGTGACCCTATTGATGGTGCGTCTTGTACATTCGCTGCAGTGCTAGTTTTTAGTGTTGTGTTTAATGCATACAACGCTTCTTTCAAAACAAATAACACTGTAGTTAATCTTCGCTTTCCTTTATCTGCCTGGTAATTGGTTAAGGTCCTTAGCAGAGGATTTTAGAGGAGATTTTAGAGGTGATTGACGAGTAGATTACTTGGTTCAGACAGTGACTACGTTGTGTCTCTAGAAAATACTTTGGCTTATCTAGAGCTTGATATCACAGTCTCTCTCACATCCTGCAGTACAGCAGTCTACTCACACATACAGAGTAGATAGCATCTCATTTGACAACACAATTTGCAAAACGCCACATTTTGAAGTCTGACATTATTTCAGCTACGGTCACTTTTGTTTCAGTTTGAGGCGGTGTAGTGTTGTTGTTGTTGTTGTTGTTTTTTTTTTTTACGTGTATTTTTTGGTTTGTTTTGGTCATGTGTGTGTGTGTTCTGCATGAAAGCAAAATAAATTTTAGCAATTCCATCTGAATACATCTGTCAGTGATACAATTCCAATGATAGAACACATTGAGATGTGATAATAACAGCGTTCATGAGAAAATGTACAGACTCATGCAGCTAAGGGAAGAAAAATGTACTTCCTGTTAACAAATTTCTTGCGACCACAACCCTCAACAAAGTGGCAGGAAGTGTGAAGGACTCAGCTTTTCTATGAACTCTATATTAGTATTATTATTATTTAATTATTTATTATTTAATTTAATATTTAATTATTATTAGTATTATTATATTATTGGGGAAACAGAACACTTTCACTGACGAACCTTCTCTATTTTCCTTCTCTTCCCTCCAGACACCCGGACCTTGCCTGACGTAGCCATGACAGGCAAGTGCACCCGGGAATGTGACGAGTACGGCCACTCGGACTCCTGCTGGATGCCTGTTCGCACGTCGCCCGAGCGACGGCCCAAGACGACCACCACCCAACAACCAAAGCTTTCCACCTTCATGACCAGTGGCGGTAGCGGCAGCAACCCTCCCGAGCAGCAACAACATCCTGGCAGCCAGGAAGCCCTGGTCGCTATGGCCAACGGAGACCCCTCCTCTCACGTGATGCTGGGCAACGACCGCAACCGCAACTTGCTCAATAAGAAGATGGCCTCCTCCTCGTCCTCCTACGAAGCTTTCGGCTCGCCCAGCTTCAGCCCGCCGGGGTCGAGGAGGGGGTGGTGGTGGGTCACCCCATCGAGGAGATCCCCCTGGCCCCCACCGGGGAATACAAACCCTCATCCTGTGGCACGCTCACCCGCCGGGAGGTCTACCTGTGAGGGGGGGCGGTGGAGCTAGCGCCACGGTATGCATGGTTCTAACAACAAACAACAACAACTATAGTAGGCAACCACGACGACAACAACTGAAGACACTTTTTACTGTACCAGACCGACCTTAACTGAGCAGGAACGGTCCAAGGATAACCCCTCTCCTAGACAACAACAAACATCAAAAACAACAACGTGAAACAATGCTAAAATCAACGTGGATACAAAAATAATCCCTTTTTGTAATTCAGATTCTGACCTTATCTTGCAAGAGGAAGAGGAGGATGGGGCTATTGGTGGGACTTGAAGCGAGACATTGGATAACTGCTGCCGGCCGGCGAGTCGGGCCAATGGGAACATTACTGCTGCCTGATGATCACCACTGTACAATTACCAACTCATTTCCATAAAACATGCATGCATTATCTCTCCCTGACCCCACCTCCCAAAGACTGTACTGTACAAAAAGAGGACCTTCCTTTTTCCCCCCCATCGTTTTCTATAACTGAGTGTGACAATGAAACGTGTGACAGAGGACCGATGTCATGCCTTTGGGGACTTAGTGGCACTCCCACCCTGATGCAAATATCATATACATTCAATAATGTGTCACGTAACACATGTCACGTGTCATGACCCCCCCCCCCCCCCCACCCTCTGCTACTTAAGTTGCGTTCCTCCAAAACACAACCAAACAACAACAGACTGTGAAAGCTACTAGCATGGCATCATAGATCATAACATTTGGGAAAGACTAAGCTTTAACTTTCTGTCCTGTGGATAAGACGGTGCATATCGCCTCAATCGTGGCAGAATATCATTGACAAATGGAGGAGTCAATACGGTTGGCAATGTCCTAGCCATAGGAGTCCATGAAACACACAATGTCCTAGCCATAGGAGTCCATGAAACACACAATGTCCTAGCCATAGGAGTCCATGAAACACACAATGTCCTAGCCATAGGAGTCCATGAAACACACAATGTCCTAGCCATAGGAGTCCATGAAACACACAATGTCCTAGCCATAGGAGTCCATGAAACACACAATGTCCTAGCCATAGGAGTCCATGAAACACACAATGTCCGATGAACTGATGTCCAAGTATGCTTATTTACAAGTGTGCTCACTTTGTCTCTCTCATAGACACCAACACAAGTGTACGTTGTACATATACATCGATTCAGACCCTTTGACCTTTAAAGCTCACTTGTCTCTCTACCTTACTCTGCCTCTCTTTCTCTGTCTTTGGATGGCCTGAGAGTTGAAGACTAAACCGCCCTTCCAGACGTAATTTTCTATCTAGAGCCAATCTGAATTGGTTGTCGTTCTTTGCTTGAATTGCGTAATATGTGTACGTGGTTGTGCATACTGTATCACCCCCGGAAAATATTGATTCCTATTCAGATGAAAGTTATAAAGCTGATTATGGTTATTCTCTTGCCCACACAGACAAGCAGACACAAATCAACACACACAGCTAACATGTCATGGTTACACTTTAGGTGAGTTAGTTGAGGGGAAGTGCTGGGTATGTCAGAGTGAACATGACAGGGTAGGTTGAGCTGAACCAGAACAGTGATGTGGTGAGGTTTTGCCGTGACATTTATTTTGTGTTAGCGTGTGTGCTAGATTGAACAGTACATAAGGTACATAACCCCTGACACGAACACACTATCTATCTATCGCATAATAGTAAGCATAGACATACACTCTAAGTCCATGTCCACCTTCCCCATAAATGGAGATGTCACTAATGGCGGAAGTAGATTTGCATATTGACACAGACAGACATCTTTTTGAGCAAGAATGTAAGAATCTGCTCAATGAAGTACAATCAAAAATACCTGCTGATGTACAGTCAGAAAAAGGGGTGTGAAAATACAATGGTTTAACATTGTACCTTACAAGTTAGTATGAACGATAAACCAAAACGTAGGGAATACAAACTGGCATATGGATTCATCATTTATCAGAGAGTAACTACAATACCACATAGAATTAGCTTTCGGTAGTTATGTTGCTTTAAATACACACATTTACACAGTGAGAGTACGGGTTGAATTGAACAAGGACACAACATGTAGGAGAATATCTGTTGTAGTTTGGACTGACACAACCATATGCACACACACACACACACATAATATGAAGATATTGTGCCTCTTTACCCATCGCAAGTTGTGTTTTTCTGCCGGTACTGTAAGTGGGCACAAGGTCTTGCCGCCATAACTGAGAAAAATGAATTTCAGATGCAATGGAAACCCTTGTATATGTTAGCTAACCCTTTGGTTCAAAACAACTGCTATTTGGCAGTCCACCAATCTGTAGTCTGTAAGTACTACTTGTCGTTCGAAGAAGCGCTCCTATGCTTATAAACTGTATACATAAATATGTACTTTTTACTGCATGTTTAAAAGGAATTTACTTCACTTAATGAGGAGAATTAAATGTCAAAGAAAAATGTACAAAAAAAAATCCTTAACCGGTGAACATGGAGGTCCATCTTGTTGCTTGCTTTGGTTTTACCTAACAGACATTAGCCATGTAGTTCGATTAATAAGTATATCGATTTGAAGAGGAAGAAATGTATGTTGATTTAGCATATTTCATATTTCGTTCATGTTCCATCATATTTTGTTGATTGTTGGTTTTGTTTTGTTTCCTTTCAGACACATTTTCACAGCGTTCCCCAATTCCATTGAACAGTTAACCCTACAGTAAACCCTACAGTGATAACAGAGATTCAGTTGAAGTAGTCCTACCCTATCCTGCGTCCTGGAAAAGTCTGACGTACATAATACAGTGAGACGATTCACAACTTTCTACCGGCATTTCGGTTTCATTTCTCCCTCTTTTTTTTTGTATTTGATAAACAATAACAATCAGAATATTGGAAATGATCATCGTTATGTATTTTATTCGTTTTTTTTTCTCTTATTTTCTGGTGCAACTTTGTATATTTAGCTTCTGTAAAAAAAACTAAAATGTAAAAAAAAAATACTAAAAAAAAAACTGTAGAGTGAATGCAAAATATGCAATTGTGCCTTTTTATACCGATTGGTATGATTCAATGTTGGTTTGGAATGGTACAAAACCAATTATGCTGACATGCTTTCTAAAAGTAGTGGGGATGATATTATAGTCCAATTTTAAATACCTCCTGAGGAACTTGTACGATCGAGGAACGATCCAGTTACTTTCTGTCTTCTCGGGATGTGACCAGTCAAATGTTTGTAAGCCTGTTGACACAGTGTGGTACAATGATGTGGAGTGGCTATTGGATGGGTCTCAACGTGGAATGTTCAAGGTATTAATATCCATTCCTAGCATAGTGTACTTTCATAACCAAATTACTACTTTTTGTACTGCTTATTACTAGTAATAATGATGACGTAATGGAAAAATGATTATCCTATTGCTACAGTGTTCTGCTGATGTACATATTCAGTGCGACAACCTTATGTGCATGAAACAACTCTCCTGGATTGAACACATTGAGTGTAGTAGAAGAAACGCTTGGAGACATTTGACAGTTCAGGACGCGAGGAAGCCGATAAATGCTAAATGCAGAGGTTGGAAAAGTGAGGAGTAAAAAAAAAAAAAGTACAAAAAAATGCTGCAAGGTCGAGATGCTGACAGAATGCACACCTCAGGACATAAAGCAACCCCTAAAACACATTTACAACACATGCATTACAAACAAAAACTCAACACATACACACATTTTTACAAAGCATGATGCGTTACAACACTGGAAACAAGAAAGAAGTTGTATAGTTGGTTCTCGTTGTGTTATACTTTCAGTGAACATAAAGGAAATTGCATGTCTGTGTTTCTAGAAAGACTGAGAAATTTCTATATAGTGTTATAATAAGCTTTTTTGATTGTCAAAAAATGCAATTCTTTACTCAAACATTCAATAGGCTACTTGTGCTTACTTCTAAATGTACAATATTATCTGATAGAAAAGAAACAGGGACAATATCAAATGGATCCTTCCTTGACCTGGTAATCCACAGATGACGGTCAAGTTTGGTTTTTAGAAGAAAAACTGAATAAAATGTGTCATATTTTTGCTACCTGAGGTGTATGTTTAGTCAGATCTCTCTCCTATTCGTTGTTGAGCATTCACAGTCTGTGATGAGATTTGTGATATTAACCATAAACTATTTGTCCTGCGACTTGGATGTTGATATAGAAATTGAGTAAACAGTTTATCCTTGTTTAATTAAGTATGAGTCACTATGCACGCAGCTTAGCTGAACATGGCAAAATGTATTGAACGTAAGGCAACTTCTATTTATGAAATATTTTACATCATTTAATTTGCTTTTGTACAGGTTTCTGTAAATAAATTGCTTGTAATTTTTGTCTCTGCAGAAATTAAAATATAACATGGTAAAACTACATTGTCCTACCTCCTTTATTGATTTGAGTTAGTTGTGTGCGGCTGGATATTGCCAGTGACCTCACAATACGATATTATCACGATAATCACGTTTCGCGATTCTCACTATTCTCTCATTCTATTCGTTTTGCGATTCTCACTATTCTCTCATTCTATTCGTTTTGCGATTCTCACTATTCTCTCATTCTATTCGTTTTGCGATTCTCACTATTCTCTCATTCTATTCGTTTTGCGATTCTCACTATTCTCTCATTCTATTCGTTTTGCGATTCTCACTATTCTCTCATTCTATTCGTTTTGCGATTCTCACTATTCTCTCATTCTATTCGTTTGGCGATTCTCACTATTCTCTCATTCTATTCGTTTTGCGATTTCGACACTGTGATTTTATTGCGATTCGATGTTCCAAACATATTGTCCACAATATGTCTGCTGCAGAGGGACAAGAGAGAGCCATGAGAAAACACATTTGATCAGTCATGGAAATGAAAGTTCTGAAAACAATTTGGCTCCCTAGATGGAGAAACGCTAGGATGTTTTGGTGTGGAGTTTTTGGGCAGGTACAGCTAACTAGCACTAAAATTATATTGTGATTGTGTCAAAACTACATGATATATCAGCAAAAATAATATCCCAATATGTACTGTAGCGATTTTCCCCCATCGCTATGTTTTCACACAAGCCATTAATCAACCACTACAGATATTGACATTTATATGATTATCAATGTGTTTCGTTCTTCCCCAAAACCCCACAGTGGACTACCACTGCTTCTTGCAACACACTCTGTACCTGACCACCACTACACTAGTGTCCTGTTACCCCATCACCACCACTATACTAGTGTCCGGTTACCCCATCACCACCACTATACTAGTGTCCTGTTACCCCATCACCACCACTATACTAGTGTCCTGTTACCCCATCACCACCACTATACTAGTGTCCTGTTACCCCATCACCACCACTATACTAGTGTCCTGTTACCCCATCACTACCACAATACTAGTGTCCTGTTACCCCATCACCACCACTATACTAGTGTCCTGTTACCCCATCACCACCACTATACTAGTGTCCTGTTACCCCATCACCACCACTATACTAGTGTCCTGCTACCCCATCACCACCACTATACTAGTGTCCTGTTACCCCATCACCACCACTATACTAGTGTCCTGTAACACCATCACCACCACTATACTAGTGTCCTGTTACCCCATCACCACCACTATACTAGTGTCCTGTTACCCCATCACTACCACAATACTAGTGTCCTGTTACCCCATCACCCACCACTATACTAGTGTCCTGTTACCCCATCACCACCACTATAGTAGTGTCCTGTTACCCCATCACCACCACTATACTAGTGTCGTGTTACCCCATCACCACCACTATACTAGTGTCCTGCTACCCATCACCACCACTATACTAGTGTCCTGTTACCCCATCACCACACTATACTAGTGTCCTGTTACCCCATCACCACCACTATACTAGTGTCCTGTTACCCCATCACCACCACTATACTAGTGTCGTGTTACCCCATCACCACCACTATACTAGTGTCCTGCTACCCCATCACCACCACTATACTAGTGTCCTGTTACCCCATCACCACCACTATACTAGTGTCCTGTTACCCCATCACCACCACTATACTAGTGTCCTGTTACCCCATCACCACCACTATACTAGTGTCCTGTTACCCCATCACCACCACTATACTAGTGTCCTGTTACCCCATCACCACCACTATACTAGTGTCCTGTTACCCCCATCACCACCACTATACTAGTGTCCTGTTACCCCATCACCACCACTATACTAGTGTCCTGTTACCCCATCACCACCACTATACTAGTGTCCTGTTACCCCATCACCACCACTATACTAGTGTCCTGTTACCCCATCACCACCACTATACTAGTGTCCTGTTACCCCATCACCACCACTATACTAGTGTCCTGTTACCCCATCACCACCACTATACTAGTGTCCTGCTACCCCATCACCACCACAATACTAGTGTCCTGTTACCCCATCACCACCACTATACTAGTGTCCTGTTACCCCCATCACCACCACTATACTAGTGTCCTGTTACCCCACCACCACCACTATATTAGTGTCCTGTTACCCCATCACCACCACTATACTAGTGTCCTGCTACCCCATCACCACCACTATACTAGTGTCGTGTTACCCCATCTCCACCACTATACTAGTGTCCTGTTACCCCATCACCACCACTATACTAGTGTCCTGTTACCCCATCACCACCAACTATACTAGTGTCCTGTTACCCCATCACCACCACTATACTAGTGTCCTGTTACCCCATCACCACCACTTACTTGTGTCCTGTTACCCCATCACCACCACTATACTAGTGTCGTGTTACCCCATCACCACCACTATACTAGTGTCCTGTTACCCCATCACCACCACTATACTAGTGTCCTGTTACCCCATCACCACCACTATACTAGTGTCCTGTTACCCCATCACCACCATTTTACTAGTGTCCTGCTACCCCATCACCACCACAATACTAGTGTCCTGTTACCCCATCACCACCACTATACTAGTGTCATGTTACCCCATCACCACCACTATACTAGTGTCCTGTTACCCCACCACCACCACTATATTAGTGTCCTGTTACCCCATCACCACCACTATACTAGTGTCCTGCTACCCCATCACCACCACTATACTAGTGTCGTGTTATCCCATCTCCACCACTATACTAGTGTCCTGTTACCCCATCACCACCACTATACTAGTGTCCTGTTACCCATCACCACCACTATACTAGTGTCCTGTTACCCCATCACCACCCACTATACTAGTGTCCTGTTACCCCATCACCACCACTATACTAGTGTCGTGTTACCCCATCACCACCACTATACTAGTGTCCTGTTACCCCCATCACACCACTTATACTAGTGTCCTGTTACCCCCATCACCACCACTGTTACCCCATCACCACCCACTATACTAGTGTCCTGTTACCCCATCACTACCACTATACTAGTGTCCTGTTACCCCATCACCACCACTTACTAGTGTCCTGTTACCCATCACCACCACTATACTAGTGTCCTGTTACCCCACCACCACTATTACTAGTGTCCTGTTCCCCATCACACCACTATACTAGTGTCCGTGTTACCCCATCACCACCACTATACTAGTGTCGTGTTACCCCATCACCACCACTATACTAGTGTCGTGTTACCCCATCACCACCACTATACTAGTGTCGTGTTACCCCATCACCACCACTATACTAGTGTCGTGTTACCCCATCACCACCACTATACTAGTGTCGTGTTACCCCATCACTACCACTATACTAGTGTCCTGTTACCCCATCACCACCACTATACTGGTGTCCTGTTACCCCATCACCACCACTATACTAGTGTCCTGTTACCCCATCACCACCACTATACTAGTGTCGTGTTACCCCATCACCACCACTATACTAGTGTCCTGTTACCCCATCACTACCACTATACTAGTGTCCTGTTACCCCATCACCACCACTATACTAGTGTCCTGTTACCCCATCACCACCACAATACTAGTGTCCTGTTACCCCATCACCACCACTATACTAGTGTCCTGTTACCCATCACCACCACTATACTAGTGTCCTGTTACCCCATCACCACCACTATACTAGTGTCCTGTTACCCCATCACCACCACTATACTAGTGTCCTGTTACCCCATCACCACCACTATACTAGTGTCCTGTTACCCCATCACCACCACTATACTAGTGTCCTGTTACCCCATCACCACCACTATACTAGTGTCCTGTTACCCCATCACCACCACTATACTAGTGTCCTGTTACCCCATCACCACCACTATACTAGTGTCCTGTTACCCCATCACCACCACTATACTAGTGTCCTGTTACCCCATCACCACCACTATACTAGTGTCGTGTTACCCCATCACCACCACTATACTAGTGTCCTGTTACCCCATCACCACCACTATACTAGTGTCCTGTTACCCCATCACCACCACTATACTAGTGTCCTGTTACCCCATCACCACCACTATACTAGTGTCGTGTTACCCCATCACCACCACTATACTAGTGTCCTGTTACCCCATCACCACCACTATACTAGTGTCCTGTTACCCCATCACCACCACTATACTAGTGTCCTGTTACCCCATCACCACCACTATACTAGTGTCCTGTTACCCCATCACCACCACTATACTAGTGTCCTGTTACCCCATCACCACCACTATACTAGTGTCCTGTTACCCCATCACCACCACTATACTAGTGTCCTGTTACCCCATCACCACCACTATACTAGTGTCCTGTTACCCCATCACCACCACTATACTAGTGTCCTGTTACCCCATCACCACCACTATACTAGTGTCCTGTTACCCATCGCCACCACTATACTAGTGTCCTGTTACCCCATCACCACCACTATACTAGTGTCCTGTTACCCCATCACCACCACTATACTAGTGTCCTGTTACCCCATCACCACCACTATACTAGTGTCCTGTTACCCCATCACCACCACTATACTAGTGTCCTGTTACCCCATCACCACCACTATACTAGTGTCCTGTTACCCCATCACCACCACTATACTAGTGTCCTGTTACCCCATCACCACCACTATACTAGTGTCCTGTTACCCCATCACCACCACTATACTAGTGTCCTGTTACCCCATCACCACCACTATACTAGTGTCCTGTTACCCCATCACCACCACTATACTAGTGTCCTGTTACCCCATCACCACCACTATACTAGTGTCCTGTTCACCCCCATCACCACCACTAATACTAGTGTCCTGTTACCCCATCACCACCACTATACTAAGTGTCCCTGTTACCACCATCGCCACCACTATACTAGTGTCCTGTTACCCCCATCACCACCACTATACTAGTGTCCATGTTACCCCATCACCCCACCACTATACTAGTGTCGTGTTACCCCATCACCACCACTATACTAGTTGTCCGTGTTACCCCCATCACCCACACTATCTAGTGTCCTGTTACCCCATCACCACCACTATACTAGTGTCCTGTACCCCATCACCACCACATATACTAGTAGTCCTGTGACCCCATCACCACCACTATACTAGTGTCCTGTTTACCCGACTCGCCACCACTATAACTAGTGGCGTCCCATGTTACCTTACAGTCACCACCACTATACTAGTGTACCCTACCCCATCACCACCACTATACTAGTGTCCCTGTTACCCCATCACCACCACTGTTTACCCCATCACCACCACTATACTAGTGTCCTGTTACCCCATCACCACCACTATACTAGTGTCCTGTTACCCCATCACCACCACTATACTAGTGTCCTGTTACCCCATCACCACCACTGTTACCCCATCACCACCACTATACTAGTGTCCTGTTACCCCATCACCACCACTATACTAGTGTCCTGTTACCCCATCACCACCACTATACTAGTGTCCTGTTACCCCATCACCACCACTATACTAGTGTCCTGCTACCCCATCACCACCACTATACTAGTGTCCTGTTACCCCATCCGCCACCACTATACTAGTGTCCTGTTACCCCATCACCACCACTATACTAGTGTCCTGTTACCCCCATCACCACCACTATACTAGTGTCCTGTTACCCCATCACCACCACTATACTAGTGTCCTGTTACCCATCACCACCACTATACTAGTGTCCTGTTACCCCATCGCCACCACTATACTAGTGTCCTGTTACCCCATCACCACCACTATACTAGTGGTCCTGTTTACCCCATCACCACCACTATACTAGTGTCCTGTTACCCCATCACCACCACTATACTAGTGTCCTGCTACCCCCCATCACCACCACTATACTAGTGTCCTGTTACCCCATCACCACCCACTATACTAGTGTCCTGCTACCCCATCACCACCACTATACTAGTGTCCTGCTACCCCATCACCACCACTATACTAGTGTCCTGTTACCCCATCACCACCACTATACTAGTGTCCTGTTACCCCATCACCACCACTATACTAGTGTCCTGCTACCCCATCACCACCACTATACTAGTGTCCTGTTACCCCATCACCACCACTATACTAGTGTCCTGCTACCCCATCACCACCACTATACTAGTGTCCTGTTACCCCATCACCACCACTATACTAGTGTCCTGTTACCCCATCACCACCACTATACTAGTGTCCTTTACCCCATCACACCACTATACTAGTGTCGTGTTACCCCATCACCACCACTATACTAGTGTCCTGTTACCCCATCACCACCACTGTTACCCCATCACCACCACTATACTAGTGTCCTGTTACCCCATCACCACCACTGTTACCCCATCACCACCACTATACTATGTCCTGTTACCCCATCACCACCACTATACTAGTGTCCTGTTACCCCATCACCACCACTATACTAAGTGTCCTGTTACCCCATCACCACCACTATACTAGTGTCCTGTTTACCCCATCACCACCACTATACTAGTGTCCTGTTACCCCATCACCACCACTATACTAGTGTCCTGTACCCCATCACCACCACTATACTAGTGTCCTGTTACCCCATCACCACCACTATACTAGTGTCCTGCTACCCCATCACCACCACTATACTAGTGGTCCTGTTACCCATCACCACCACTATACTAGTGTCCTGTTACCCCATCACCACCACTATACTAGTGTCCTGTTACCCCATCACCACCACTATACTAGTGTCCTGCTACCCCATCACCACCACTATACTAGTGTCCTGTTACCCCATCACCACCACTATACTAGTGTCCTGTTACCCCATCACCACCACTATACTAGTGTCCTGTTACCCCATCACCACCACTATACTAGTGTCCTGTTACCCCATCACCACCACTATACTAGTGTCCTGCTACCCCATCACCACCACTATACTAGTGTCCTGTTACCCCATCACCACCACTATACTAGTGTCCTGTTACCCCATCACCACCACTATACTAGTGTCGTGTTACCCCATCACCACCACTATAGTAGTGTCCTGTTACCCCATCACCACCACTATACTAGTGTCCTGTTACCCCATCACCACCACTATACTAGTGTCCTGTTACCCCATCACCACCACTATACTAGTGTCCTGTTACCCCATCACCACCACTATACTAGTGTCCTGTTACCCCATCACCACCACTATACTAGTGTCGTGTTACCCCATCACTACCACTATACTAGTGTCCTGTTACCCCATCACCACCACTATACTAGTGTCCTGTTACCCCATCACCACCACTATACTAGTGTCCTGTTACCCCATCACCACCACTATACTAGTGTCCTGTTACCCCATCACCACCACTATACTAGTGTCGTGTTACCCCATCACCACCACTATAGTAGTGTCCTGTTACCCCATCACCACCACTATACTAGTGTCCTGTTACCCCATCACCACCACTATACTAGTTTCGTGTTACCCCATCTCCACCACTATACTAGTGTCCTGTTACCCCATCACCACCACTATACTAGTGTCCTGTTACCCCATCACCACCACTATACTAGTGTCCTGTTACCCCATCACCACCACTATACTAGTGTCCTGTTACCCCACCACCACCACTATACTAGTGTCCTGCTACCCCCCATCACCACCACTATACTAGTGTCCTGCTACCCCCATCACCACCACTATAGTAGTGTCCTGTTACCCCATCACCACCACTATACTAGTGTCCTGTTACCCCATCACCACCACTATACTAGTGTCCTGTTACCCCATCACCACCACTATACTAGTGTCCTGTTACCCCATCACCACCACTATACTAGTGTCCTGTTACCCCATCACCACCACTATACTAGTGTCCTGTTACCCCATCACCACCACTATACTAGTGTCCTGTTACCCCATCACCACCACTATACTAGTGTCCTGTTACCCCATCACCACCACTATACTAGTTGTCCTGTTACCCCATCACCACCACTATACTAGTGTCCTGTACCCCATCACCGACCACTATACTAGTGTCCTGTTACCCCATCACTACCACTATACTAGTGTCCTGTTACCCATCACCACCACTATACTAGTGTCCTGTTACCCCATCACCACCACTATACTAGTGTCCTGTTACCCCCATCACCACCACTATACTAGTGTCCTGTTACCCCATCACCACCACTATACTAGTGTCCTGCTAACCCCATCACCACCACTATACTAGTGTCCTGTTACCCCATCCCCCATCCAACCACCACACCACTATACTAGTGTCCTG
>NC_034182.2:38345098-38395098 GCF_002021735.2 Oncorhynchus kisutch
ATATATGTTTTTGCTTTGTCATTATGGGGTATTGTGATGTCATACTGGGGTATTGTGATGTCATACTGGGGTATTGTGATGTCATAATTGGGGTATTGTGTATAGATTGCTGAGTTCTTAAAAAACTAAAACTAGAATAAGGCTGTAACGTAACAAAATGTGGAAAAATTCAAGTGGTCTGAATAATTTCCGTAGACACTGTGTGCCATGTATCATACGCTTTAAAATGCCATTTATAGTCATGCCTGCATACATTTGACATAATCAAACAAACTACCCCTGGCATTACAAGAGCCTTGCTCTACCAACTGAGCTACAAAGGACCACAAGAAGGAGATGGTATCCATTGAGTAACAGTTAGTGCTTTGTAAAATACATAGTTATTTCAAATGTATTTTATCGATGCACTGAGAGATTGAGAGCAAACTGTTATGTGTTCTGGAATGAACAAATAAACAATATCGTAAGAAAACTCCTGCAATAACTTTGATTTAATTGTGATCATATAAATTCTATCAGGGTTTATTTCATTGGCTTATCACACCTCCGAGGATGATGTCATTGTGGCTTCACAGTGAGGACAGACAAACTGGAATGCACTCAAGGGGCAAGTCAAACTCACTCACCAAATACTCGTCACTCACCGAAAAAAACGTTTTCTTTGCTACACTTACATTTTCAATGGATTAGTGTGTGCGTGTGTGTGTGTGCATGTGTGTGTGTGTGTGCATGTGTGTGTGTGTGTGCGTGTGCGTGTGCGTGTGTGTGTGTGTGTGTGCATGTGTGTGTGTGTGTGCATGCGTGTGTGTGTGTGTGTGTGCATGTGTGTGTGTGTGCATGTGTGTGTGTGTGTGTGCGTGTGCGTGTGTGTGTGTGTGTGTGTGTGCATGTGTGTGTGTGTGTGCATGCGTGTGTGTGTGTGTGTGTGTGTGCATGTGTGTGTGTGCGTGTGTGTGTGCATGTGTGTGTGTGTGTGCGTGCGTGCGTGTGCGTGTGTGTGCGTGCGTGCGTGTGTGTGTGTGTGCATGTGTGTGTGTGTGTGTGCATATGTCTGTGTGCGTGTGTGTGTGTGTGTGCGTGTGTGTGTGTGTGCATGTGTGTGTGTGTGTGTGCATATGTCTGCGTGTGTGTGTGCGTACGTCTGTGTGCATTCCTGACACACGCTTGTTAATCTAATGAAAAGGCCAATCCCACCCATCGATAATTTGGCACCTAATCCTACCAGATCACCTAATCCTACCAGATCACCTAATCCTACCAGATCACCTAATCCTACCAGATCACCTAATCCTACCAGATTTGCTCTCGGTGGCAAAATGGAGCGGCAGAAAGGGCAGAGGTCAGGTACGAGAGATGACAGTCCGGGATGAAGATGACCTGACACAGAGGTCACTGATCACATGATCACTGATGACATCTCTCCCACTGGCCCATCCGTTAGCTCAGTCAGCCACCATGGTGGAAAGAGGGATTGTGGGAGGGATATCTCAGTACAGGGGAGGAGGGAGGGAGATCTCATTACAGGGGAGGGGGGAGGGAGATCTCATTACAGGGTAGGAAGGAGGGAGATCTCATTACAGGGGAGGAGGGAGGGAGATCTCATTACAAGGGAGAAGGGAGGGAACTGTCATTACAGGGGAGGGGGGAGGGAGATCTCATTACAGGGTAGGAAGGAGGGAGATCTCATTACAGGGTAGGAAGGAGGGAGATCTCATTACAGGGGAGGAGGGAGGGAGATCTCATTACAAGGGAGAAGGGAGGGAGCTGTCATTTCAGGGGAGGGGGGAGGGAGATCTCATTACAGGGTAGGAAGGAGGGAGATCTCATTACAGGGGAGGAGGGAGGGAGATCTCATTACAGGGGAGGAGGGAGGGAGTTGTCATTACAGGGGAGGACGGAGGGAGATCTCATTACAGGGTAGGAAGGAGGGAGATCTCATTACAGGGGAGGAGGGAGGGAGCTGTCATTTCAGGGGAGGGGGGAGGGAGATCTCATTACAGGGTAGGAGGGAGGGAGATCTCATTACAGGGGAGGAGGGAGGGAGATCTCATTACAAGGGAGGAGGGAGGGAGCTGTCATTACAGGGGAGGGGAGAGGGAGATCTCATTACAGGGTAGGAAGAAGGGAGATCTCATTACAGGGGAGGTGGGAGGGAGATCTCATTACAGGGGAGGAGGGAGGGAGATCTCATTACAGGGGAGGAGGGAGGGAGTTGTCATTACAGAGGAGGAGGGAGGGAGATCTCATTACAGGGGAGGAGGGAGGGAGATCTCATTAAAGGGGAGGAGGGAGGGAGATCTCATTACAAGGGAGGAGGGAGGGAGATCTCATTACAGGGGAGGAGGGAGGGAGATCTCATTACAGGGGAGGAGGGAGGGAGATCTCATTACAGGGGAGGAGGGAGGGAGATCTCATTACAGGGGAGGAGGGAGGGAGTTGTCATTACAGGGGAGGAGGGAGGGATACAGGCCCCATTAGGCAGACGATCACAACCACCTCCATCCCAGGCCCAGAGCAATTTCAACCCCAGGAGATGAAGACTCTTTGTCCATGCTGTTATGAACAAATAGCCCACAGTGTGCCATAGAGACAGACAGGTAAAGAGGAGCACCTGGTTGTCCACTAAATCACATATGGTAAAAAATGGGGCCAAATCACAATTGGAGTTTTCGCCAGGATGACGCCCACTGCCGAGGTGAATGCTAGACTAGCCAGATTGCTCAAGATTGACTTTGAAAGTGGACGTCTGTCCATGTCCTGAGGACTTTGAGAAAAACCAGCCACTAGGGGCAACAGTGAATTATATTACCATCACGTCGGCTTGGCTTTTGCTAATGTGTTGCTGACAGCCGTGGTGGATAGGCATCATCTCTTCACTCTGGATCCGACGGTTGTGTTGTAATGAATGCCTAAACTTAATCTTTTAACCCTATTCAAAAATTCAACATCTGAGGTTTGGAGAAACGTGGACAAATTAAAGACAAATTGGTACAACCTTGAGATCTTGCTGTGCTAGACATGCGGTGCCTGATTACCGGCTGTAAGTATGTGGTCCATGCAAAAGGTAACCACCGTCATGAGGAATATTGGTCTTACTACACCTGGTGCTAAAATGGGTCCTGTGTTCTGATCTTGTCCATATTCTAATCTTGCCTACATTTCCAGAAAAGGATTTAAAATGCATCCGTTATCTGTCCACTGGGTTCGCATCGTAACCAGTGTTCCTGGTCCCTTCCTTTATGCAAATTATTCCACAGTTATTCATTCAAAATATGTGTTTGTTTAAAAAAAATTACAAGACACATTATGAAGAAAAATGATGAAATTGTTTATTTTGTTCAGATCTGTCTACACTTGTAAGATATCCAGACACATTGTGTGTCTGACTACCTCTGGAGGTGGGAAGAATGATCTGATCACAATCAGATCACAATGTGTCTTTTCACTGCCTACACCTGTCCCAATCAGAATGTGGATAATAAGAGCATTTTATTTCATTCCGTATGTAAATCAGAGACACTATATTTACTATGATATGTTGTACGTTATGCATACATTTTTTGGGCCATCACCCATTGCGCATCTTACCACCCATTGCGCATCTTACCACCCATTGCGCATCTTACCACCCATTGCGCATCTTACCACCCATTGCGCATCTTACCACCCATTGCGCATCTTACCACCCATTGCGCATCTTACCACCCATTGTGCATCTTACCACCCTAAGCATCTTACCACCCATTGCGCATTTTACCACCCATTGCGCATTTTACCACCCATTGCGCATCTTACCACCCTAAGCATCTTACCACCTTAAGCATCTTACCACCCTAAGCATCTTACCACCCATTGCGCATTTCAACCACCCATTGCGCATCTTACCACCCATTGCGCATCTTACCACCCATTGGGCATCTTACCACCCATGGCGCATCTAACCACCCATTGCGCATCTTACCACCCTAAGCATCTTACCACCCTAAGCATCTTACCACCCTAAGAATCTTACCACCCATTGCGCATCTTACCACCCATTGCGCATCTTACCACCCATTGCGCATCTTACCACCCATTGCGCATCTTACCACCCATTGCGCATCTTACCACCCATTGCGCATCTTACCACCCATTGTGCATCTTACCACCCATTGTGCATCTTACCACCCATTGCGCATCTTACCACCCATTGCGCATCTTACCACCCATTGCGCATCTTACCACCCTAAGCATCTTACCACCCTAAGCATCTTACCACCCTAAGCATCTTACCACCCATTGCACATCTTACCACCCATTGCACATCTTACCACCCATTGCGCATCTTACCACCCATTGCGCATCTTACCACCCATTGCGCATCTTACCACCCATTGCGCATCTTACCACCCATTGCGCATCTTACCACCCATTGCGCATCTTACCACCCATTGTGCATCTTACCACCCATTGCGCATCTTACCACCCTAAGCATCTTACCACCCTAAGCATCTTACCACCCTAAGCATCTTACCACCCTAAGCATCTTACCACCCATTGCACATCTTACCACCCTAAGCATCTTACCACCCTAAGCATCTTACCACTAGAAAAGTGAACAATTCGTCAGCCCAAGAAACCACCACTCCAGGCTGAGCAGTAAGTTTCACACATCCTCATGTGCTACACATGCCAACATGATTACACGGACGAGAGGTAATGCTGAGATGTGTACTGTCACGGTATGACTCACCACTCTGGTATCAACCTCGTTCTGTCCGACACAGACGTGACATTAATCATTCTAGAAAGCGTAGAGAAGCATTTTATAGTACATTACTAGAAGTCTTTATCCTAACGTTATGAATGAGGAATTCATTAGTAAGGGTTTCCTCTAGAAAGTTACATTATATTTTGGATCATCATTGTAAATGACAGGAGGATTCTGAGGGTTCTGGTGTATTATTCTCTACTGACATCATACAGTATGTACACAATCTATTGGTCAGTACAACACGTATCACAATCTATTGGTCAGTAGAGCACGTTGTCACAATCTATTGGTCAGTACAACACGTATCACAATCTATTGGTCAGTAGAGCACGTTGTCACGCTCTATTGGTCAGTACAACACGTTGTCACGCTCTATTGGTCAGTACAACACGTATCACAATCTATTGGTCAGTAGAGCACATTGTCACACTCTATTGGTCAGTACAGCACGTTGTCACAATCTATTGGTCAGTAGAGCACGTTGTCACACTCTATTGGTCAGTACAGCACGTTGTCACGCTCTATTGGTCAGTACAACACGTTGTCACGCTCTATTGGTCAGTACAACACGTATCACAATCTATTGGTCAGTAGAGCACGTTGTCACACTCTATTGGTCAGTACAGCACGTTGTCACAATCTATTGGTCAGTACAGCACGTTGTCACACTCTATTGGTCAGTACAGCACGTTGTCACGCTCTATTGGTCAGTACAGCACGTTGTCACAATCTATTGGTCAGTACAGCACGTTGTCACGCTCTATTGGTCAGTACAGCACGTTGTCACGCTCTATTGGTCAGTACAGCACGTTGACACTATTGGTCAGTACAACACGTTATCACAATCTATTGGTCAGTACAGCACGTTGACACACTATTGGTCAGTACACCACGTTGTCACAATCTATTGGTCAGTACAGCACGTTGACACACTCTATTGGTCAGTACAGCACGTTGACACACTATTGGTCAGTAGAGCACGTTGTCACAATCTATTGGTCAGTACAGCACGTTATCACAATCTATTGGTCAGTACAGCACGTTGTCACACTCTATTGGTCAGTACAGCACGTTGTCACGCTTTATTGGTCAGTACAGCACGTTGTCACAATCTATTGGTCAGTACAGCACGTTGACACACTCTATTGGTCAGTACAACACGTTATCACAATCTATTGGTCAGTACAGCACATTGACACACTATTGGTCAGTACAGCACGTTGTCACAATCTATTGGTCAGTACAGCATGTTGTCAAGCTCTATTGGTCAGTACAGCAGGTTGTCACAATCTATTGGTCAGTACAACACGTTGTCACAATCTATTGGTCAGAACAACACGTTGTCACGCTCTATTGGTCAGTACAACACGTTATCACAATCTATTGGTCAGAACAACACGTTGTCACGCTCTATTGGTCAGTACAACACGTTATCACAATCTATTGGTCAGTACAACACGTTATCACAATCTATTGGTCAGTACAACACGTTATCACAATCTATTGGTCAGTACAACACGTTATCACAATCTATTGGTCAGTACAACACGTTATCACAATCTATTGGTCAGTAGAGCACGTTGTCACGCTCTATTGGTCAGTACAACACGTTATCACAATCTATTGGTCAGTACAACACGTTATCACAATCTATTGGTCAGTACAACACGTTGTCACAATCTATTGGTCAGTACAACACGTTATCACAATCTATTGGTCAGTACAACACGTTATCACAATCTATTGGTCAGTACAGCACGTTATCACGCTCTATTGGTCAGTACAACACGTTATCACAATCTATTGGTCAGTACAGCACGTTGTCACGCTCTATTGGTCAGTACAGCACGTTATCACGCTCTATTGGTCAGTACAACACGTTATCACAATCTATTGGTCAGTCTACGCTAAAAGCAATTGGTCAGATACTTGTAACTTATCTGGCTTATAATTGTCACGATCGTCGTCCTCGTCGTCCTCGTCGTCTGAGGAGGAGTAGTTGGAAGGATCGGAGGACCAAAATGCAGCGTGGTATGTGTTCATCGTGAATTTAATAAACAGAGAACACTTGAACAAACTATACAAAACAACAAACGAAAAACGACAGTGAAGCTATAAGAACTGTGCTGACACAAGCAACTAACATAGACAATCACCCACAACCCACAACGACTAACACCTGCCTCTGAGAACCATATCAGGCCAAACACAGAAACAGACAAACTAGACATCCAACATAGAATGCCCACTCAGATCACACCCTGACCAAATAAAGCAAAGCAAACTATGGTCAGGGCGTGACAATAATTTGGTTATTTTGGTGTTATTCTGTTGGTCAGTGCAACATGCAATTTTTTTTCAAATGTTTTAACCAATCACAGCATGCTTTTATTTGCATAATCATTGTGCTTTCACCCCAATGTCATTTTGAAATGTATAAAAGACTTATTCCTTTTTACTTCTGTAAAAACCCTGAAGGCCAAATTATGAAATGCATTGATTCAATTTTTGGCAATAAATAATTGTTTTATTCCATTGTCCTCCAAGTGTTGCTGAAGCTCCTCTCTGAAAAAGACACACACACACACACACACACACACACACACACACTCCATGACAGACTTGTCCGGACCGGCAGTGCATTTATATATGGGATTTAAACCCCAGTCTGCCTCATGTGTAACAAGGCCTCAGCGTCTAGCATCTCCTCCACTCTGGAAATATTTAACTTGCAGCTCGGGCAACAGGGGATCACATGAGATTGGCTACATGTAGCCTCTCCCAAGGTCTGAAAATGATTTGAATGCCTCGGACTACATAAGTGATATGAGCTGCCTGACCTCGCTAGGCGACTCGGCTCGCCTCAACAGGGAGACGAGATTCAGATTGCCTGCCTCCCTTTTCCCTCCTTCCTCTTCTCTTCCTGGATCTCATGAATTAAGCAGTGAATCCTACACAGCATGATTTCTGACCTAAAGTAGTGAATTCTACACAGCATGATTTCTGACTAAAGTAGTGAATCCTACACAGCATGATTTCTGACTAAAGCAGTGAATCGTACACAGCATGATTTCTGACCTAAAGTAGTGACTCCTACACAGCATGATTTCATTCTAAAGCAGTGACTCCTATACAGCATGATTTCATTCTAAAGCAGTGACTCCTACACAGCATGATTTCATTCTAAAGCAGTGCCAGGGAGAGATGGTGGAAGGAAAGGCAATGTGGATGCTCTCTTGCTTTATACATTCTACCTGTCAGCAACATGGAAATGCAATGGGCTTGTTTTTAGAAGCAGTAGTGATCTTATTTCCCACGCTGGTACATGCATGATATACAGGAGTACACACACACACAGCTACAGTGCTGTGAAAATGTGAAAATTTCTGATTTTCTCTATTTTTGCATATTTTTGATACTGAGTGTTATCAGATCTTCAACCAAAACCTAATATTAGATAAAGTGAACTTGAGTTTACAAATAACACAACAATTACTTTATTTCATGTATTTCATAAACAAGGTTATGCAACACCCAATGTTCATGTGTGGAAAAAGTCATTTCCTCCTTTCACTCAATAACTGGTTGTGACACCTTTAGCTGCAACGACTCCAACCAAACACTTCCCGTAGTTTTATCAGTCCACCTTTAGCTGCAACGACTCCAACCAAACACTTCCTGTAGTGTTATCAGTCCACCTTTAGCTGCAACGACTCCAACCAAACACTTTCTATAGTTTTATCAGTCTACCTTTAGCTGCAACGACTCCAACCAAACACTTCCTGTAGTTTTATCAGTCCACCTCTAGCTGCAACGACTCCAACCAAACACTTCCTGTAGTTTTATCAGTCCACCTTTAGCTGCAACGACTCCAACCAAACACTTCCCGTAGTTTTATCAGTCCACCTTTAGCTGAAACGACTCCAACCAAACACTTTCTGTAGTTTTATCAGTCCACCTTTAGCTGCAACGACTCCAACCAAACATTTCCCGTAGTTTTATCAGTCCACCTTTAGCTGAAACGACTCCAACCAAACATTTCCTGTAGTTTTATCAGTCCACCTTTAGCTGCAACGACTCCAACCAAACACTTCCCGTAGTTTTATCAGTCCACCTTTAGCTGCAACGACTCCAACCAAACACTTCCTGTAGTTTTATCAGTCCACCTTTAGCTGCAACGACTCCAACCAAACACTTCCTGTAGTTTTATCAGTCCACCTTTAGATGCAACGACTCCAACCAAACACTTCCCGTAGTTTTATCAGTCCACCTTTAGCTGCAACGACTCCAACCAAACACTTCCTGTAGTGTTATCAGTCCACCTTTAGCTGCAACGACTCCAACCAAACACTTTCTATAGTTTTATCAGTCTACCTTTAGCTGCAACGACTCCAACCAAACACTTCCTGTAGTTTTATCAGTCCACCTTTAGCTGCAACGACTCCAACCAAACACTTCCTGTAGTTTTATCAGTCCACCTTTAGCTGCAACGACTCCAACCAAACACTTCCCGTAGTTTTATCAGTCCACCTTTAGCTGAAACGACTCCAACCAAACACTTCCTGTAGTTTTATCAGTCCAACTTTAGCTGCAACGACTCCAACCAAACACTTCCCGTAGTTTTATCAGTCCACCTTTAGCTGAAACGACTCCAACCAAACACTTCCTGTAGTTTTATCAGTCCACCTTTAGCTGAAACGACTCCAACCAAACACTTCCTGTAGTTCTATCAGTCCACCTTTAGCTGCAACCACTCCAACCAAACACTTCCTGTAGTGTTATCAGTCCACTTTTAGCTGTAACGACTCCAACCAAACACTTCCTGTAGTTTTATCAGTCCACCTTTAGCTGCAACGACTCCAACCAAACACTTCCTGTAGTTTTATCAGTCCACCTTTAGCTACAACGACTCTAACCAAACACTTCCTGTAGTTTTATCAGTCCACCTTTAGCTGCAACGACTCTAACCAAACACTTCCTGTAGTTTTATCAGTCCACCTTTAGCTGTAACGACTCCAACCAAACACTTCCTGTAGTTTTATCAGTCCATCTTTAGCTGCAACGACTCCAACCAAACACTTCCTGTAGTTTTATCAGTCCACCTTTAGCTGCAATGACTCCAACCAAACACTTCCTGTAGTTTTATCAGTCCACCTTTAGCTGCAACGACTCCAACCAAACACTTCCCGTAGTTTTATCAGTACAACTTTAGCTGAAATGACTCCAACCAAACACTTCCTGTAGTTTTATCAGTCCACCTTTAGCTGCAACGACTCCAACCAAACACTTCCCGTAGTTTTATCAGTCCACCTTTAGCTGCAACGACTCCAACCAAACACTTCCTGTAGTTTTATCAGTCCACCTTTAGCTGCAACGACTCCAACCAAACACTTCCCGTAGTTTTATCAGTCCACCTTTAGCTGCAACGACTCCAACCAAACACTTCCCGTAGTTTTATCAGTCCACCTTTAGCTGCAACGACTCCAACCAAACACTTCCCGTAGTTTTATCAGTCCATCTTTAGATGCAACGACTCCAACCAAACACTTCCTGTAGTTTTATCAGTCCACCTTTAGCTGTAACGAATCCAACCAAACACTTCCTGTAGTTTTATCAGTCCACCTTTAGCTGCAACGACTCCAACCAAACACTTCCTGTAGTTTTATCAGTCTCTCACATCACTGTGGAGGAATTTTGGCCCCCTCTTCCATGCAGAACTGCTTTAACTCAGCGACATTTGTGGGTTTTCAAGCATGAACTGTTTGTTCCGAGTCCAGCCACAACATCTCAATTGGGATCATTAGGTCTGGACATTGACTGGGTAATTCCAAAACTACAAATGTGTTGTTTTTTAACCATTTTCATGTAGACTTGATTGTGTGTTTTGGATCAATGTCTTGCGCATTGCTCAGCTGTGTTTCAGCATCAGCTCACAGACTGATGGCCTGACATTCTCCTGTAGAATTATCTGATGCTGAGCAGATCTCATGGTTTCTTCTATTAAGGCAAGTCGTCCAGGTTCTGAGGCAGCAAAGCATCCCCTTTACTGATGAATGCAGTGTTTGTTTTTTGCCAGGCGTAATGGTTCCCATGTCGTCTAAAAAGTTATACTTTCGACTCATCTGTCGATAAAACCTTCTTCCAAGAGTCTTGATGATCATCCAGGTGCTTCCAGGTGCTTTTTGGGTAATTTGAGTCCCCTTTTTGGACGACATGGACAACATTCCTTTGGTTGCAGTCATTAGAGCTAAAGATGGAACAACCAGCTATTGAGTATAAAGGGGGCTATTACCTTTTCACACAGGGGGATTGGGTGTTGCATAACTTTGTTAATTAAATAGATAAAATAAGTATATAAAGATGTTTTGTTATTTGTAAACTCAGGTTCACCTTATCTAATATTAGGTTTTGGTTGAAGATCTAATAACATTCAGTTATCAAAAATATGCAAAAATAGAGAATATCAGAAAGGGAGAAAATACTTTTTCAAGACACTACACAGGCATCCTATTCCCGTTAAAGTGCACTGTTTTTGACCAAGGTGAAAATGACTCTGGTCAAGAGCAGTGCACTATATAGGGAATAGGGTGCAATTTGGGATGGAGGGACAGAGATACAGGGCTGTAATACACACTGAACTCTGATAAACATAGACATGGTCCTCTACGTAAATGAGGGGTGTACATGTGAACAGGTTTGAGCCTTTTGGATTCGATGACTGGTTGAAGAGGTCAGTGAGATTAACCCACATCAATAGCAGTCTGGACTGCTGGTTCTTTGGTTCTGAAAATACATGAATGTCTATTGGGAATAACAAAGTCTGAAAGGGTCTGACTGTGTTTTATACGTAGAATCAGGTGTCCTGTCCAGTCAATGTTTCCCCTCTGCATCTCTCACGTTTCCATGTTTTGATCTCAAAGTAAATAAATGACGATGTGAAAGAAGATGCCAGATGTGTGAACCCCCCAACTTGAACCCCCCCAACTTGTACCCCCCACTTGAACCCCCCCAACTTGCAACAAATAATTTGTATCTATCTTTCCACATCTACCTACACAGTATCTACCCACACATGGTTAATGTTCTAATATATATATATATAGGTCATGGCTCCAGAGTGGCACAGCGGTTTAAGGCACTGCATCTCGGTACAAGAGGCATTACTATAGTCCCTGGATCGAATTCAGGCTGTTTCACAAATCCGGACGTGATTGGGAGTGTCATAGGGCAGCGCACGATAATCTAAGCGTCCTCTGGGTTTGGCCACATTAGACCTTCGTGGGAAAATAAGAATGTGACTAGCTAAATAAAGGTCCATTTTAAATAGAAACTACCGGTGACAAACGCAGCGCAATCAACAGGAACCGTGGCTGGTGCTGAAAATATAGTTTGTAACCTGTTAGAACTTTTGATGCAAGTGTTGCACACCAACAGATGGAGAAAACCTACACCAGTGGAGCAATTCATTTCAGCAATAATATTCATGTTAATTTGACTTTACAATCAACAAGAGGGCCTCATTGGAAACGATTTATTCGGAGCCTAGACCTATAAAAAATAACTTAACTGGCTGAGGTAGGCTATGATGCTTAACAGCCTAATAGAAGTAGGATTGCTTTTAATAGGCCTACTTACACTTGCAACTGGTCAAAAATGTAGCAGCTGTGAGATTTAAAGAAAAGAATCGGCACTTTCAAACTAAAACAATGTAACTAATAATTAAAAGCACACATTTGTAAATCCCAAACTCTAAAAGTAATTGGAAAGGTAAATACAAGTTATGTGTGACATTATGGTTACAACAAAGAATATAGCCCATCATGCAAATGATGGGCAGCAGACTTTTTATAGCTGTTGTGAAAATCCCTCAACTTGCAATGTATTTGATGCTTAAGTCCTCTAAAATGTTACATTTCTAACTCAAAACAGCATTTCTTCATCAACATCTTTATATTTCGTTAATCTTCTTGATCTTCTTCCTTTTGTTCTGTAGCAATTTTGAGCAAATTGCTCAAGGTCCACGGTCCGTCTGTGAAGATGACGTTATAGAATGTCTCGCCAGCTTTGATCCATGCCTGGGCCTGCAGGACGCAAAGTTCTTTGTTTGTCAGACAAATCCTTGGGATCATTGACTCATTCACGCGTTGAAAAGGGCGAGGATCGAGATGGTGTCACATCCATGCCAGACACACCTGTGAGCTCTGGAACTCCACCTCTGACAGGCAGAGTCAACATATGTGGCGGGTTCGTCAGGTCTTCGGTTCACCCTGACATTTCCATTCCTCTTCTGACAACAGAACTTGACCATCTGCTCACCAGGCACAGCAAGTGCCATAGCTGTTCTGCTATTCCAAGGATGTGTAACCGAAGAGAGATAACCACGAGTGAGCACAGAATACATAGCCTTCCCGCTGTGGAGGTCTATTTCAGCACCGTTTCGCACTGCTGGGAGACAAGCATGGAGAAACAAAAATGTTCAAATATTCCATGATATTCTTAAGATATGTGTTGACTGAATATAAGCAAGTGATGTCTGCTAAAAATTCAAGTTAGGTTTCTCCAAAAATAATGAATTCTAAATAACAAACGGGCTTTAATTACAAATTAGTGAGAATGTCTCACACCATGTCCAAGAGTTGCCTTTTTCTCGCTCCCTCTACGTTAAATGCTAACGAAATCCAAAATATTGTTACTTTTTAATTAAACAAAGAAATTATTATTATTATTAATTAACTTAGAATTATATAAAAGCCCCTTAGGATCTGTGAGAATATCTGAGAATATCTAACGGAAAATGTTAAAATTAGGGTGCAGAAATGTTATGCTCTTAGTGTAACCTTTATTTAACTTGGCAAGTCAGTTAAAACTTATTTGGGATCGGTGTCCCTTCCACGGGACAGTTGAGCTAACGTGGGCTAATGTGATTAGCAGGAGGTTGTAAGTAACAATTAAAATTTCCCAGGACATAGACATATCTGATATTGGCAGAAAGACTGCACTGTCCAATTTACAGTAGCTATCACAGTGAAAGAATACCATTCTATTGTTTGAGGAGAGTGCACAGTTTTGAACATGAAAAGTTATTAATAAACAAAGTAGGCACATTTGGGAAGTCTTGATACATTTTGAACAGAAATACAATGGTTAATTTGATCAGTCTAAAACTTTGCACATACACTGATGCCATCTAGTGGCCAAAATCTAAATTGCACCTGGGCTGGAATAATACATTATGGCCTTTCTCTTCCATTTCAAATATGATGATACAGAAAAATACTAAAGAATGGTTGGTTTTTTCTTTGGATTATCTTTTACCAGATCTATTGTGTTTTATTCTACTACATTCCTTTAACATTTCCATACACTTTAAAGTGTTTCCTTTCAAATGGTACCAATAATATGCATATCCTTGCTTCAAGGCTGAGCTACAGGCAGTTAGATTTGGTTATGTCATTTTATGCAAAAATTGAAAAAACAGGCTAATCCATAATAAGAGGTTTTAAGAACAAATTCTTTATTTACAAGGACAGTCTAATCCTTTCTCATGCCCTACGGGGATTCTTCAGCTAAATAGCCCAGTACTGTACTGCCGACCGTCACGTTGTACAGGATTTTTTTGTTTTGCTTGGAATAGAAAAAACATAATATTAATCAAATGAACTAAGCAAGTACCAGTTAAAAGTTTGGACACACCTACTCATTCAAGAATTTTCTTTATTTTTACTATTTTCTGCAACAGAAAAAAATACCTGACAATTAAATGACGTGTCACAGCATGCTGCGGCAGCACGCAAGGTGTGCCACAGTATGACACAACTTTTAAAGGAGGAACCACTGTATCATTGGTATCTTCCGACTATACGAATAGTTGTTTTTACAAACCATCGAATCAAATCACAAAATGGAAGGCAACAAACAAACAAACAAACAAAGAAGAAAATAATCTGAAAAAAGTCACAAAACAACGCCACCTTCATTTTAATGTCCAATAATAATCTCAAAAGGTGCCGTGTGTGAATGAGACATGTTATCTACTTTCATATATCGGCAGCGATCACATTTCCCCTTGGGAAAACCACATCTGGCCTTCTATCATATCGTCATTTATTTATAGATTCAGAGGGGAAACATTGAGTGGACAGAACACCTGATTCTACGTATAAAACACAGTCAGATCCATTCAGACCTTGTTATTCCCAACAGATGTTAATTTATTTTCAGAACCAAAGAACCAGCAGTCCAGACCTCTTTTGATGTTTGTTTTTTTTCATTCGCTGATCTCACTGACCTCTTCAACCAGCCACCAAATCCAACAGGCTCAAACCTGTTCACATGTAGACCCCTCATTTACATAGAAAAGTAATCGTGTCTATGACCAGAATACTTCCTAATGCCTTATTCAAGCAGTATCGATCAGCTATGGATCAACCGGACACATCTATTGGGTATAACAAGGTACTACAACGGTCTTAATGTGTTGTGAACTGTAGAATCAGGTGTTTTATACCATCGTTAGACCATTAATTAGGTAATAGGTTACGCTTTTTTGGGGGATCAATTAATTAAAGTGACCATGTGCATCCACTAAGTGAGGATGGGAGGAAAATTAAGATCATGTGTTGGCTAGTGAGGTTTTTCCCTTGGGCTTTGTAGTTGTCATTCATTGTGTTCTAGTGAAAGACAATGAGCGAAAAATAGCACTCGTGATGTATGCATAATATCTATTTCTGCATGCATAATTCTGACACGTGTGTTAGAACGTGTTTTCTGACACGTGTGTGTTGGTGTTTTCTGACACGTGTGTTGGTGTTTTCTGACACGTGTGTGTTGGTGTTTTATGATGTGTGTGTTGGTGTTTTCTGACACGTGTGTTGGTGTTTTCTGACACGTGTGTGTTGGTGTTTTCTGACACGTGTGTGTTGGTGTTTTATGATGTGTGTGTTGGTGTTTTCTGACATGTGTGTTGGTGTTTTCTGACACGTGTTTGTTGGTGTTTTATGACGTGTGTGTGGGAGGGAGGGATGGAGAGAGGGAGGGTGGGTTCCGAGAGGGAGATAGCTTTGATTCCCATCATTGTGAAATGTAAAGGGGAAAACCTTTAATGGACCTATGATTGAATGAGAAATGGGGTTGTTGGAGTTGTGAGTCTTCATAACACAATGATCTCTGCTGTCAGTTTGGCAGCGTGTAACACAGCTAACTGCTGACTGGTGCAGTTACAGAACTCTCCGTCAATTGACATTCTCCAACAGAGAGAGGGTGGAGAAAGGCTATACCCTCCACTTTGTCTGGACCTGGATGGATTTCTCCCTCCTTCCCCTCGGATGAGTGTGTGTTTGTGAGTCTCTTTGTGTGTGTGTGTGTGTGTGTGTGTGTGTGTGTGTGTGTGTGTGTGTGTGTCTGTGTGGATGTTTGTACACTTGTGTTGTGAAATGTGGATCCGTATTGCTCGTAGTCAGCATTCCTATGTGGCTTAAAGGGATACTTAGGGTTTATCTATCATCCTATTGGCACCTCTGATCACTATGAAAGGTCAGCAGTCTGCTATATTACCTTATATATTATGCCATATTGACACAAGTGACCAGATAGGGTGTGTGTGTGTGTGTGTGTGTGTGTGTCCCTGTGTGTGTGTGTGTGTGTGTGTGTGTGTGTGTGTGTGTGTGTGTGTGTGTGTGTGTGTGTGTGCGTGCGTGTGTGTGTTTATGTGTGTGTGTGTGTGTGTGTGTCTTTGTCTTCGTCTTTGTGTGTGTTTGCGTGGATAGTTGCAATGCATCTCATATTGGGTAGTGCAATTTCAATATTTGCGTTTCTTAACGTGCGCCAAGGGAGGCAGACATTTAGTCATTGCAGAGAGACTAATGATGAAATGACAGTGCAAAAAGATGACATCATGCACCAACAACGGCAGGGTAGCCTAGTGGTTAGAGCGTTGGACTAGTAACCGGAAGGTTGCAAGTTCAAAACCCCCGAGCTGACAAGGTACAAATCTGTCGTTCTGCCCCTGAACAGGCAGTTAACCCACTGTTTCCTAGGCCGTCATTGAAAATAAGAATTTGTTCTTAACTGACTTGCCTAGTTAAATAAAGGTTAAATAAATAATTTAAAAAACAACAAAGAGAAAGGGAGTCATATTGACATTCACAGAGTAAATTCATTGTCTCACTCCTAAGTGATGTTTGCCCCTTGTTCAATCTGTCTTGTAGCATGTGAAGCTCTTCTCTATGCCTGCGAGGAAGGACTCGACCAGGTGACGGACATTGGCTAAAAGCCATGTGTGTGTGAGAGCACAGCGATTGGCAGCCAGGAGAAGGGAATTACAATTATTATATTCAGCCCAATGGCCCCAACTGCCACTTTGGCCGCAAGACATGGATTTTTAGGGGGCATTACGGCCACACAAGGGGACATGGAAGTCTATGCCGCCGGGAAATTTGCAGCCTGGCTATAGCGCACTGGCTACTATGCAAACCATGCTCGATCAGCTCAGCAAACTTGCTCCAACTAGCAGCGTAGCGCCAGTTTGTTTGAATGGCCATAAAGTAGCTAGTCTGCCAGCTTGTTGATGAAGTTGTAAGGCATCAAAATGATGGGATTGTTCTCAGAAATCAGCATGTATCTGACTCTTATAGCGCACTAATCAAGACAGAAGAGACATAATTAAAAGTAATTTGTGAATTAGGGTCTTTCTATAAACTAGGGAACCGGTGAAGATTTCCAACACTGGACAACTTGCTACAGCTGTTGATATGTCATTGATAATAATCTGGCAAAATGTTTCATGTCTCAACATTCAAATAGAAGCGGGATCATAGATATATTCAATACAATTCACAAGTGGATTTAAATGTTTAACCCTTTATTATGGTTTGGTATCTTGACGGACTTGTCCAGAATCATGTGACATAAAACATAACTTTTCTGTCCTTGCATTTATGACAGTGTAAGTTGTCCTTATATTGTATATTAAGCATTAATCAGTTAAATTAGAAATTGAACTTGAACCCTGTAAGAATCCTGGGTCTATCTGTAGGACCGTTTTTTGTATACAGAGTTCAGAAATGCAGTGTAACTACGTAACATTTCATGTCTCCTTATGTTACCGAGTGAAAACTGTTTTCATAGGCACACGAATCCAAAAAATTATTAATTTGATTGCAAAGTCGAATGCTTCTAACTGAAAGACACCTCTTACCTTGATATTACAACCTAAATCGATACTGTCATTAATGTAGTTCTTCAATAATTATGCATAATACTTGTTGGTGTCTAGCTGATTAGTTACACCGTGATGTTTTTGCACATCATCATCTGATCCAGGAAGGAGTTTTATGAATGACAGCCAAGTCGACGTCAGCAACCTTCTCTCCCGGCTCTGAATCGAGCGGGGATCCTCCATCTGTCGGAGTCCTGCACCAGGCACCAGGAGCTACAGGCTCAAGTTATCCTGTCTCTCGTCCGTCCTTATAGGGTTCTCCAAATCCTGTGAAGCCTGGGAGTGGGCGGATTTCTTAGTCCTTCTAGCCAGACATGATTTTGGGCAGCTCCATGGTAAGAAATGTGACCGTTCCTGGTACAAAAACAATGTCCTATCCTGGAGCTTGAGTAAATGACATTATTAAGCTGCTCCCGAATGTATTAAGTCATGACATGGAAATCAATTCTATCGTAGTCCATGTGGGTTTTAATGACATTATGAAGGGCAGCTCTGAACAGTTGAAACTGGATTTTAAAGAGCTGATTGACTCGCTGCTAGACACTAATAAAAAGACCCATCATATCTGACCCTGTGACCTCTCTGAATCGTGGCACTGAACGCTTTATCAGGATTCCTTCTCTTTACAACTGGCTATGTGATCACTACAGCTAAATGGGTAAAACTTTTGTTGACAATATTGATTCCTTTTTGAAACAAAACATGATTTATGAGGAGGATGGGATCCACCCAAATCATTTGGGTTCCTGGATCCTTTCACAGCCTTATAAGGCTGCGTTGAGACAATGACTTATCAATGACCCAAGCCCAGCTCAGTTAATCCCTACCATTGTAACGCGGGTTCCAGGATCCTTTCACAGCATTATTAGGCTGCGTTGAGACAATGACTTATCAATGACCCAAGCCCAGCTCAGTTAATCCCTACCATTGTAACGCAGGTTCCAGGATCCTTTCACAGCATTATTAGGCTGCGTTGAGACAATGACTTATCAATGACCCAAGCCCAGCTCAGTTAATCCCTACCATTGTGACGCTGAGTTGTCATCCTGCTTCAGCAAATGTACATTTTTACCAGGGGCACAATGTAAGTAACCTAATGTATGTCCCTCTGAATGCCACTGCTGATCCTACAACTATTGTAAGCAGCAATCATGTGCCAATGAACCAGCTTTATGTTGTTAGCACAGAGGCAGAAGTAGGAAGTCCACTGTGTGCAGCTCACCCTGCACTAACATAAATAACATGATAATATCTTTTTATTTTATTTAATTTAACCTTGATTTAAGTAGGCAAGTCAGTTAAAAACAAATTCTTATTTACAATGACTGCCTACCCCGGAAGACGCTGGGCCAATTGTGCACCGCCCTATGGGACTCCCACTCACGTGCGGTTGTGATTCAGCCTGGAATCGAACTAGGGGCTGTATCTACATCTTCTAAGCTTCCCAGTAATGCAATGAAATCAAGCAAGCATCCCGAAAAAGTGCTCAAAATAGCCAACGTTAACATATGTAGCTTAAGAAACAAGGGTCATGACATTAACAACTTGCTAGTAACAGATTCCATTCATATTCTGACTATCTCTGAACCTCACTTAGAAAATACCTTTGATGATACAGTGGCAGCAATACATGGTTATAATGGGAGAAGTGGGAGAAGTGTTGTGGTCTATATTCAGAACCACATTCCTGTAAAGCTTAGAGAGGATCTCATGTTAAATACTGTTTTACTAATATGGATACAGGTTAATCTGCCTCACCTAAAGCCCATTCTGGTGGTGACAGGATCTCATGTTAAATACTATTGAAGTAATATGGATACAGGTTCATCTGCCTCACCTAAAGCCAAATCTTGTAGGAAGCTTCTGTAGACCACCAATTGCTAACAGTCAGTATCTGGAAAACATGTGCGAAATGCTTGATAATGTATGTGATATCAACAGAGAGGTATATTTTCTGGGTGATTTAAATATTGACTGGCTTTTAACAAGCTGCACACTTAAGAAAAATCTTCAAACTGTAATCAGTGCCTGCCACCTGGTTCAGGTTATCAGTCAACCTACCAGGGTAGTTACAAACAGCACAGTAACTAAACCATCCACTTGTATTGATCACATCTTTACTAATGCCGCAGAAATTAGATTGAAATCAGTATCCAGATCCATCAGATGTAGTGATCACAATATAGTAAACCACAGTTCCAAATGCTGTGCCTAATATAGTGTATTAGAGGTCATACAATACATGTTGTAGTGATTCCTATGTTATTGTTGTAAATACTATTTGTTTGCCTGTGGTGTGTAATGAGGAGCAACCAGACGCTGCACTTGAAACATTTATGAAATTGTTTATCCCAGTTACTAATAAGCATCATTAAGAAAATGACTGTAAAACGGTTAAATACCTGTGGGTTGATGAGGAATTTAAAAAATTGTATGGTTGAGAGGGATCAGGCAAAAGGAATGGCAAATAAGTCTGGCTGCACAACCGATTGGCAAACATACTGCAAATTGAGAAATCATGTGACTAAACTAAATAAAAAGAAGAGACTTCACTATGAAACAAAGAAAAATGACGTAAAGAATAAGGGTAGGTAACAACACATCCGCCAAGCTGATCCTCAGCACAGGGGCCCTTCAGGGGTGCGTGCTCAGTCCCCTCCTGTACTCCCTAATCACTCATGACTGCACGGCCAGGCACGACTCCAACACCATCTTTAAGTTTGCCGATGACACAACAGTGCCTGATCACCGACAACGACAAGACAGCCTATAGGGAGGAGGTCAGAGACCTGGTCTTGTGGTGCCAGGGCAACAACCTCTCACTCAACATGATCAAGACAAAGGAGATGATTGTTGACTACAGGAAAAAGAAGACTGAGCACACCCCCATTCTCATTGACGGGGCTGTAGTGGAACATTAAACAATGCCACTTAATATAATGTTTACATACCCTACATTACTCATCTCATATGTATATGTATATACTGTACTCTATATCATCTACTGCATCTTTATGTAATACATGTATCACTAGCCACTTTAAACTATGCCACTACATTACTCATCTCATATGTATATACTGTACTCAATACCATCTACTGCATCTTGCCTATGCCGTTCTGCACCATCACTCATTCATATATCTTTATGTACATATTCTTTATCCCTTTACACTTGTGTGTATAAGGTAGTCGTTTTGGAATTGTTAGGTTAGATTACTCGTTGGTTATTACTGCATTGTCAGAACTAGAAGTACAAGCATTTCGCAACACTCGCATTAACATCTGCTAACCATGTGTATGTGACAAATCAAATTTGATTTGATTTGAGGTTGAGAGCTTCAAGTTCCTTGGCGACCACATCGCCAACAAAATAAGATGGTCAAAGCACACCAAGACAGTCGTGAAGAGGGCACGACAAACCTATCCTCAGGAGACTGAAAAGATGTGGCATGGGGTCCTCCGATCCTCAAAAGATTATACAGTTGCACCATTGAGAGCATCCTGACTGGTTGCACCATTGAGAGCATCCTGACTGGTTGCACCATTGAGAGCATCCTGACTGGTTGCACCATTGAGAGCATCCTGACTGGTTGCATCACTGCTTTGTATGGCAACTGCTTGACCTCTGACCACAAGGCACTACAGACGTTAATGTGAACGGGCCAGTAGATCACTGGGGCCAAACTACCTTCCAACAAGACATGCCACCATGTCTTGACAGTCCCCAAAAACGAAAAAAAACGAAAAAAAGACAAAAAAATGGCAGAGCCTAGTGAGCTTCTTCACAATATTATCTGGTAATGAAATAGCATGCCAAATGAATCATGTTTTGCATGTTAGACCTGTAATTTTTAACAATACAAGTGGCTTGAAGTAGGCCACTCAACTATTCAAGTATAGAAATAGGCCTACCTTGAAAATCAGACATTTCCTCAATTTGCTGCTTGAAAAGTCCTTGTGATTATTGTATCCAATTTCTAAGTTCTCCTGCTCCCTTATAATTATCCATGATTCATAATTTTTTATCGTTTTTTTTGTGAGAGATATGGCCACTTTCATTTGTTTCTCGCCTCTTCAATTGAAGGGTGTTGCGCTACTCTGTTGCGGTAAAACCACGTGTCGTTATTACGAGAACGACAACATCTAATGATTGCTCCATTGGCTTTCCATACAAATCCTTGCATTAAAAAAGGAACCTGTTTTTTGGTCACTGTCTCATTATAAAAACAGTGGATGGTGAGATTAATGCTTCTGCTATTCATGGTTTTACTACTGCCTGTGTCAGCCACATAGGACATAAAACATACACTATGCATGCATCCACTCTTCTTCAGCAATGTCAACATGATTCTAATATATTTTTGAATGTAGTAATATTTGGAATATCAATACATTGGAAAGGCCTAAAAAATACATTATTCTTAAAGTGCTAATGGTTTGCTTTTCTGACACTTTTTGCATAATTAAATATTTTTTTTTGTTGCGGGGGGTGTTCCATATTAGGCCCTATGTGTACAATTATACAATTGTATAACATTGAGGTCCTTGAACATTACAATTAACTGCTTGAAAAAGTTGGCAAAAGTCCTTGAATTTGACTTGTATGAACCCTGCTTAAAGGATGTATAATCCTAGGCCTGTTTAAGTGTTTGATTTATTTTATTTAACCAGGAAAAGCCCATTGAGACCCAGAGTCTCTTTGTCAAGGGAGACCTGGCCAATAAAGCAGCAACAATCAATACATTACAGAATTAAAACATACAACAATACAATACAACAACATGATCCAGACTAAAAAAGCATTAACACTCCTCTGTAACAGAGTCTCCCATCAATATTTTAAATTCATTCAGTGGCACTAACATATCTAGATGAAGCATGGATTGTAGACTATTCCATGCCTCTGGTGCACAAGAAGAGGAGACAGTCTTGCCTTAATACTGTAAATGTCCTGGGGACTTTAAGTAGCAACCACCTAGCAGACCGGGTATGGTAACTGCTGGTGGTGAAGGAGACCAGACTACAGAGGTAAAGAGGGAGTTTACGCAGAAGGGCTTTGTAGATGAACACATACACATAAAGCTTTCTGCACATGTTGTTGTATAGGTGGAGTTATGGGTCAATATGCATATATACATTTTTTATTCCTCTAAGTACACAGGTGGAACGACGAGGAAATATTTTATATTTTAGTTTCGAACCATTTAGAAATGTTTATCCCAATGTCCAACATTGGCCCCATTATTTATAGAAATACCCATTAGAAAGAACTTCACTAGTTCAGTGAACTGGCGTGGTTAGCTGCCTTTCCTTTCATTTTGGTTGATTCAAGCACATCAAAACAGTCCCGAAGAGGAGTTGGTAGAGTTTTGTCATCGGCAAACCTATTCCACTTAGGAGACTGAAAAGTTTTGGCATGGGTACAGATAATCAAAACATTCTACAGCTGCACCATCGAGAGCCTCCTGACTGGTTGCATCACTGCCTGGTATGGCAACTGCTCTGCCTCCGACCGCAAGGCACTACAAAGGACATTATTGGGGCCAAGCTTCCTGCCATCCAGGACCTCTATACCAGGCAGTGTCAGAGGAAGGCCCTAAGAATTGTCAAATACTCCAGCCACCCTAGTCATAGACTGCTCTCTCTGCTATCGCATGGCAAGCGGTACCGGAGCCCCAAGTCTAGGTCCAAGAGGCTTCTAAACAGCTTCTACCCCCAAGCCATAAGACTCCTGAACAGCTAATCAAATGGCTACCCAGACTATTTGCATTGCCCCCCCCCCTTTTACAATGCTGCTACTCTCTGTTATTGTCTATGCATTGTCACTTTAATAACCTTCATGTACATATTACCTCAAATACCTCGACTAACCGGTATCGGAACCTGTATTTAGCGTCGCTATTGTTATTTTACTGCTGCCCTTTAATTATTTGTTAATGTTATTTATTTTTCTTATTTCAAAATGTTTTATCTGCATTGTTGGTAAGGGCATGTAAGTTAGCATTTACTTATTCGGCACATGTGACAAATCAAAGGTGATGTGATTTGAGACTTGTTCTCTGACTAGCTAGCTGACGTTAGCTAGCTAATTCCTGTGCAAATTTGAAACAATACATGTCAATATTAGCTACAGGTTTATAGTCTTTGGTAAGATTAACTCTAATCCTTTTGAGGATGAAAGGGGGTTCAGTGGACGATATAAACTTTGTAAAAAAATAATTGTGTTAGGACAGCATATCATAACGAAACTTATTGTTGAGCAATGACTCAGACAGAGAGATTGAGAGTGACTTATAAATCCCTCCCACTCTGTGGTTTACATTCATAGCTCCAGAGTGGCACAACGGTCTAAGGCACTGCATCTCAGAGGCGTCACTACAGACCCTGTTTCGACTCCTGGTTCAACTCCAGGCTGCCATGATTGGGAGTCCCATAGGGCGGCACACAATTGGCTCAGTGTCGTCCGAGTAAGGGTTTGGCCTGGGTAGGCCGTCATTGGTCTTAACTGACTTGTCTCGTCAAATAACGCTTAAATAAAACATAAAAAACATTCATATCCACGTATTAATCCTCCCACTCTGTTGTTTGCATTCATATCCACGTATTAATCCTCCCACTCTGTTGTTTGCATTCATAGCGACGTATAAATCCCTCCCACTCTGTTGTTTGCATTCATAGCGACGTATTAATCCTCCCACTCTGTTGTTTGCATTCATAGCGACGTATAAATCCTCCCACTCTGTTGTTTGCATTCATAGCGACGTATAAATCCCTCCCACTCTGTGTTATACATTCATAGTGTAGAGAAATGCTAATTCTTATGTAGGTGACCAAACTATTGTTGATAAAGGGCTACAACTCAGAGTTGAGCCTGTGGGGTCCCCTACAGGATAGCTCCCGCATTACACTAATGGCCAAAACCAGCGCACACACACATGATCTCCGTTGTAGCTGAACGTTGAATGCCCGAAGAGGATTCTACGATGACGGACAGACTACTGAGCCAATGGCGGAAGACTACAGACTACACCCCAGCTGAACCAATCCAAAGATCCATCTTCCAGAATCAACCTACTTTCTTTTCTATATAATAGTGGTGTACTGATTGTAACGGCCTCTTCTTCGTCTGCGCTTCCGTACGAACCAGCGGGAGAGCCGTAATTACGCTGTTCTAGATATCTTCACTCTGAATAAACTGTAGCTTGTCATACAATTTACCACCTTGTCTGAATCGATCCTTGACCGACTCGTCCGTCTACATATCCAATTTCTAACAATAGCGACGTATAAATCCCTCCCACTCTGTGTTATACATTCATAGCGACGTATAAATCCCTCCCACTCTGTGTTATACATTCATAGCGACGTATAAATCCCTCCCACTCTGTGTTATACATTCATATCCACGTATTAATCCTCCCACTCTGTTGTTTGCATTCATAGCGACGTATAAATCCCTCCCACTCTGTTGTTTGCATTCATAGCGACGTATAAATCCCTCCCACTCTGTGTTATACATTCATATCCACGTATTAATCCTCCCACTCTGTTGTTTGCATTCATATCCACGTATTAATCCTCCCACTCTGTTGTTTGCATTCATAGCGACTTATAA
This sequence comes from Oncorhynchus kisutch, assembly GCF_002021735.2. Taxonomy (NCBI): domain Eukaryota; kingdom Metazoa; phylum Chordata; class Actinopteri; order Salmoniformes; family Salmonidae; genus Oncorhynchus; species Oncorhynchus kisutch. The sequence goes on from NC_034182.2 coordinate 38,370,686, forward strand.
ATCCCTCCCACTCTGTGTTATACATTCATAGCGACGTATAAATCCCTCCCACTCTGTGTTATACATTCATAGCGACTTATAAATCCCTCCCACTCTGTGTTATACATTCATAGCGACGTATAAATCCCTCCCACTCTGTGTTATACATTCATAGCGACTTATAAATCCCTCCCACTCTGTGTTATACATTCATAGCGACGTATAAATCCCTCCCACTCTGTGTTATACATTCATAGCGACGTATAAATCCCTCCCACTCTGTGTTATACATTCATAGCGACGTATAAATCCCTCCCACTCTGTGTTATACATTCATAGCGACCTATAAATCCCTCCCACTCTGTGTTATACATTCATAGCGACTTATAAATCCCTCCCACTCTGTGGTTTACATTCATAGTGACTTATAAATCCCTCCCACTCTGTGTTATACATTCATAGCGACTTATAAATCCCTATCACTCTGTGGTTTACATTCATAGTGACTTATAAATCCCTCCCACTCTGTGTTATACAATCATAGCGACTTGTAAATCCCTCCCACTCTGTGGTTTACATTCATAGTGACTTATAAATCCCTCCCACTCTGTGGTTTACATTCATAGTGACTTATAAAGCCCTCCCACTCTGTGTTATACATTCATAGCGACTTATAAATCCCTATCACTCTGTGGTTTACATTCATGGAGCGACTTATAAATCCCTCACACATTGTAGTTTTCCAATCATTTTAGCTCCCTGAATACATGGTCTTGTCCTGGCGAGCTGAAAGCTTTCCTCGGTCTGAAGATGTAAACAAAGATGGTCTCATATGGATTATGTTTGAACAAACACAATTTGCCACCCACACACATTCAGAAACACATGGTTGCACACACACTATGGGGAACACTATGTCCTGGCTTCACACAAACATATGCATTCATCTCACTTTCTGTTTGTCTCACTGTATCTATATTTCCTGTGGTTACTTTTACTCTATTTACTCATTTTACTCTCTCTTTCTCTCTCTCTCTCTCTCACTCCCTCTCTCTCTCACTCTCTCTCTCTCTCTCTCCCCGCCTCTTTCTCTCTCTCTCTCTCTCTCTCACTCCCTCTCTCTCTCTCCCCGCCTCTTTCTCTCTCTCTCTCACTCCCTCTCTCTCTCTCTCTCTCACTCTCTCTCTCTCTCTCTCTCTCTCTCTCTCTCTCTCTCTCTCTCTCTCTCTCTCCCCGCCTCTTTCTTTCTCTCTCTCTCACTCCCTCTCTCTGTCACTCTCTCTCTCTCTCTCTCCCCACCTCTTTCTTTCTCTCTCTCTCTCACTCCCTCTCTCTCTCTCTCACTCTCTCTCTCTCTCTCTCTCTCTCTCTCTCCCCGCCTCTTTCTCTCTCTCCTCCTCTTTCTCTCTCTCCCTCCCTCTCCCCTCCCACTTTCTCCCTCTTATTCTCTCGTTTATTTCATCTCATTCTAGATCTTCTTATGTAGTTTGTTTTAACCATGATTCTTTCTCATTCTTTCTCTTTTTTCCCCCTGTATATCTCAGTTTTCTTCTCTCTCTGTCTCTCCCCCTGTCTCCATCCATTATTCCCCCTGCTTTAATTCTGGTTTCTGGCCTGACCAGTTAAACACAGTGGTTAGAATGAGCGTTCCATGGTATTGCCTGTGCGTCTCCTCTTCCATGCTTCCCCTACTGTTCTGTCTCTCTTCCTCTCTGATATGTATGTTTTCAATTAGTGGAGGGACTGAGGAGTCCCCTCACCCCTCCTCCTCCACCATTTCCACCCCCTCGTCATCCTTCCCCCATAACACAGACTTATCTAGCGCGAACTTTCAAAAGCCTTAAATATTTCTTTAATTAATTCCCTGCATTACCTTTCACAAGACTCCTGGGGAAAAGCCAAATGTACTTATTGTTGTTGTTGGGGGGGAGGTGATGTGTTGATCTTTCAGACATGGTTCAATTGCCATGTATAGACCTGGACTGTAACCTCATATCCACTGTACAGTGAATAGTCCGGAAGGTATTTTCTGTCTATTTTGTGAAATGTGAAATGTCAGTGATATAATTGGACTGTTTTAATACAGGAGAATTCGGTCACATTCAATAATAATTTCTTTAGTGAGATGTGTGGTGTGTGTTTGCTGTTAGGCTTGCAGCTAAATCCTGTCCCCCCCCCCCCCCCCCCCCCCGGCCTGTCTCCAGACTAGAGAGAGACACTTCCTCAGGAGTTCTGTAATCTCCTCTGAGTCCTGTGGAGTGTGTGACGGACCCCCTCTGCTACCACTAACTTACCCAGCAGAAGCTGCCTAGACACTTGTGTGCATGGGAGAGATAGAGACAGTGTGTGTCTTTTTGTGAGAGAAAGTGTGTAAATGAGAGAGTATGTGTGTGTGTGTGTGTGTGTGTGTATTTGTGCTCCCATCTGTGTGCACACTGTGTCTACACAACTAAACTGTGTGTAAAGAGGCGATAGGTGGACGCAGGGCTAGCAAGTGGTACGCAGAGGTATCAACATGGAGGCATGGCGTCTAACAGCCAAACTGCTCGACTTTTTCATCCTGTCACTGAGTTTCCTAGCATGAATTGTGTGTGTGTGTGTGTGTGCCTGTGTGTGTTCGGTTCGGTGGTGGGGCGCAGTTAAGATTCTGCTCAGCCAGGCTGCATCAAATACTCAATGGGGTGTGAATAAGCGAAGGAATGCCCAGTTGTGATAAATGACCTGGATCCCTATCTAAACAACCTAGGCATTAATTACACCAATTGATATTGCACAGTCATCAATATCTGTCCACCATGGTAGGGAGGGCAGTAGAGAGAACCGATGATTTACCTTCTGGGCCAGCTAGTAGCTATGCTGTAGTAATGTCCGGTGGTACTGTAGGAAAAAGCCCAATATAAATGAATGGACCAGAGTTAGGATAAATACAGACTGCAATGTTATGGAATCTCTTATCAAGCTGAGGTAAACCTTTCACTTTAAACTAAATTATCTGTTTTTAAGATATTTTACACATTTTATAACTAAATTGAAGTATACTGTATGTTTTAGACATTTCTTAAATAAATTGAAGTGATGTGGAATATACTGGATGTTTACACATGTACAGTATTGAATACATTGAAATGATGTATACTGTCCCGAGTTACCAGGAGTGGAAGGTAGGAGTCAGGCGCAGAGAGCAGAGGGTTCAATGACTTGTAATATTTCATTCTCCGGAGAAAACGGTCACGCCAAACGCAGAGCGCAGACGCACTGACCAACCCAAAACACAGGGCAAACGATCCAGAGAACAAAACCACATCCACAATCGACAGTGAACACAAAATAATCCCGCACAAACCTAAGCGGGCCTAACAGGCTTTTAAAAGAAAACAATCAAGAATAAAAATAAAATAAAGAATCAAGAAACACAAAAGGAACAGGTGCAACTAATAATAATAAAAATAATAATAATAATAACTAATAATAATAATAATAATAATAATAATAATAACTAATAATAACTAATAATAATAACTAATAATAATAATAACTAATAATAACTAATAATAATAACTAATAATAATAATAATAACTAATAATAATAATAACTAATAATAACTAATAATAATAATAACAAATAATAATAATAATAATAATAATAACTAATAATAATAATAATAACTAATAATAACTAATAATAATAACTAATAATAATAATAATAACTAATAATAATAATAACTAATAATAACTAATAATAATAATAACAAATAATAATAATAATAACTAGTAATAATAATAATAATAACTAATAATAACTAATAACAATAATAACTAATAACAATAATAATAATAACTAATAATAATAATAACAACTAATAATAATAATAGTAATAATATTAACTAATAATAATAATAACTAATAATAATAATAATAACTAATAATAATAATAATAATAACTAATAATAACTAATAATAATAATAATAATAATAATAACTAATAATAATAATAACTAATAATAACTAATAATAACTAATAACTAATATTAGTAATAATAACTAATAACTAATAAGACTAAACGAACAGAAAAGGAAAACGGGATCGGTGGGGGCTGGTAGACAACAACGACCACCGAGCGTCGCCCTAACAGGCAGGAGAGCCACCTTCTGTGGGAGTAGTGACCTATACTGTATGTTTTAGACATTTATTTGCTAATATATTGTCTTGTTTTAACAATGGGACAACAACCTAGAGATGAGAAGACAACTGATATTTCCATCTAGGTTTAAGATAGAATTTGGCTCACATTCAGCCCCATCTGCCTCTCTCCTCCATCCAACCCCTTCAGAACACCTTTTAAAAGACAAGTCATCTTTAATGCCTATCTCATGAACATCATTAGCTTGGCGGTCACTGAATCTAATCACAAGTTGTTGTTTATAATGTCTTGTTATTCCTGTGAACACTGTGCTTTGCCTTTTCTGACAGCAGTCGGAGAGGCGAGTTTTAATTAGCGAACATATGTTTCCTTTTGACTGCTCCGTCACCTTAGAAATATGTAGATATTTAGATTTGAAATATTCCTGTTCAGGGCTGGGGGCAGGGTTTGTTTTATTGTGGTTACTGTCAAAGAGGTTATCAGTCTAGATGTTGACTGGGTCGTCTGAGGTTGTGTTGACTGGATGGTCTGAGGTTGTGTTGACTGGGTGGTCTGAGGTTGTGTTGACTGGATCGTCTGAGGTTGTGTTGACTGGATGGTCTGAGGTTGTGTTGACTGGGTGGTCTGAGGTTGTGTTGACTGGATCGTCTAAGGTTGTGTTGACTGGGTCGTCTAAGGTTGTGTTGACTGGATCGTCTGAGGTTGTGTTGACTGGGTGGTCTGAGGTTGTGTTGACTGGATCGTCTGAGGTTGTGTTGACTGGGTGGTCTGAGGTTGTGTTGACTGAGTGGTCTGAGGTTGTGTTGACTGGGTCATCTGAGGTTGTGTTGACTGGGTCGTCTGAGGTTGTGTTGACTGGGTCATCTGAGGTTGTGTTGACTGAGTGGTCTGAGGTTGTGTTGACTGGGTCATCTGAGGTTGTGTTGACTGGGTCGTCTGAGGTTGTGTTGACTGGGTCATCTGAGGTTGTGTTGACTGGGTCGTCTGAGGTTGTGTTGACGGGGACGTCTGAGGTTGTGTTGACTGGGTTGTCTGATGTTGTGTTGACTGGATCGTCTGAGGTTGTGTTGACTGGGTCGTCTGAGGTTGTGTTGACTGGATCGTCTGAGGTTGTGTTGACTGGGTCGTCTGAGATTGTGTTGACTTGGTCGTCTGAGATTGTGTTGACTGGGTCATCTGAGGTTGTGTTGACTGGGTCGTTTGAGGTTGTGTTGACTGGGTCGTCTGAGGTTGTGTTGACTGGGTCATCTGAGGTTGTGTTGACTGGGTCGTCTGAGGTTGTGTTGACGGGGACGTCTGAGGTTGTGTTGACTGGGTTGTCTGATGTTGTGTTGACTGGATCGTCTGAGGTTGTGTTGACTGGGTCGTCTGAGGTTGTGTTGACTGGATCGTCTGAGGTTGTGTTGACTGGGTGGTCTGAGGTTGTGTTGACTGGGTCGTCTGAGATTGTGTTGACTTGGTCGTCTGAGATTGTGTTGACTGGGTCATCTGAGGTTGTGTTGACTGGGTCGTCTGAGATTGTGTTGACTTGGTCGTCTGAGATTGTGTTGACTGGGTCATCTGAGGTTGTGTTGACTTGGTCGTCTGAGATTGTGTTGACTGGGTCATCTGAGGTTGTGTTGACTGGGTCGTTTGAGATTGTGTTGACTAGGTCGTCTGAGGTTGTGTTGACTTGGTCGTCTGAGATTGTGTTGACTGGGTCGTTTGAGATTGTGTTGACTAGGTCGTCTGAGGTTGTGTTGACTTGGTTGTCTAAGGTTGTGTTGACTGGAAAGATAGAGGGTACATGTCCCCTCTGGGCAGCTTTAAAAGTATATAGTAAAAAAGTGTTTGATGTCTTCTGTGCCCATATGAATGACCCCTACGATGTAACTGCAATGATGAAAATGTGTTGATAAATGATAAAAATGGGTTTTTATGTTAAATGATCTCTCTGTCATACAGTCTGAAAACCATGTGGGATCTTGCCTAGCCATCTTCTCTCAAGAGGACCACGATGGAAATCAGTCCCAGACTTTGTGTGTTATCCTTCATGATATAACAATTTAAATCAGTCCCAGACTTTGTGTGTTATCCTTCATGATATAACAATTTAAATCAGTCCCAGACTTTATTGTGTTTTATTCTCCCTTATTTAAATAATGCACATTTATGGTTGTGTGTGCTTCTTTTGAATTAAATGGTCAAATTATGAAACTGAACTAAACATAACGTGCATTTACGTGGCATCGTGAATTTTCATTCTTACCGGCTTCAGCTATACTGTACATCACACAAACAGACAAGTACATGCAGAGAGAAAAACAGGCATTTGCAACATACTGACAGACATCAGTCACGCACCAACAGACACACCCGCACCCCCACACACCCACACCCGCACCCACACTCGCACCCACACACCCGCACCCCCACACCCACAGACACACACACACACACACACACACACACACACACACACACACACACACACACACACACACACACACACACATACACATACACACACACACACACACAACACACACACACACACACACACACACACACACACACACACACACACACACACACACACACACACACACACACACACACATACATACACATACACACACACACACACATACACATACACATACACACACACACACACACACACACACACACACACACACACACACACACACACACACACACACACACACACACACACACACACACACACACACACACACACACATACACATACACACACACATACACACACACACACACACACACACACATAGACAAAGTACAACATAATACATTCAATACACACAAACAAAGCTACTGCCTTCTTGGGCTTTCCAATTTGCTCTTCCTCTTTCTCTCCAGCCCAGTGTACCTCTTTCCTCTTTCTCTCCAGCCCAGTGTACCTCTTCCTCTTTCTCTCCAGCCCAGTGTGCCTCTTCCTCTTTCTCTCCAGCCCAGTTAGCCTCTTCCTCTGATCCTTCATTTGCCTGTTCATCATGTTGTTGGAGAGAGACGGGCCCTCATTATACCTCTTCATCTTTTTTTCCATTGCTCTCTCTGCTCATTTCACTTTCACCCTGACCCTCCATCTCTATCTCTGGCTGTAGGGTCACCATGGAGAGCTCTGGTCATGGAGACTGGGCCCCCGCGTCATTATACCCAGCCTCTTCTACCCTCCACACGCTGCAACTCACTGCCTCAGGGCTCTGTCTCTCTCCCTCTTGCTCTCTAGACCTCCCTCTCCCGCTCTCCCCTGCTCTCTATCTGCACCCTCCCTCTCTCCCCCCGCCCCCTCTCTCCCCTGCTCCCTCTCTCTCTGCCCCCTCCCTTTCTCCCTCTCTCCCCTGCTCTCTCTCTCTGCCCCCTCCCTCTCTCCCCTGCTCTCTCTCTCTGCCCCCTCTCCCTCTCTCCCCTGCTATCTCTCTCTGCCATCTCCTCTCTCCCCCTCCCTCTCTCCCATGCTCTCTCTCTCTGCCCTCTCCTCTCTCCCCCTCCCTCTCTCCCCTGCTCCCTCTCTCTCTGCCCCCTCCCTCTCTCCCTCTCTCCCCTGCTCTCTCTCTCTGCCCCCTCTCCCTCTCTCCCCTGCTATCTCTCTCTGCCATCTCCTCTCTCCCCCTCCCTCTCTCCCCTGCTCCCTCTCTCTGCCCTCTCCTCTCTCCCCCTCCCTCTCTCCCCTGCTCCCTCTCTCTCTATCCCCTCCCTCTCTCCCCTCCTCTCTCTCTCTGCCCCCTCCCTCTCTCCCCTGCTATCTCTCTCTGCCCTCTCCCCCTCCCTCTCTCCCCTGCTCCCTCTCTCTGCCCTCTCCCCCCCCCTCTCCCTTTATCCCTACTCTCTCTGCTCTCCTTCTCCGAGGTCGGGTGAAATCTGAACCCGGATGGATACACATATCTTCCATCTGTCTGAGGTGGATGTTCACAGTCTGTCTTGGAGTTTCTATTTATGAGCGTTCGTTATTTTCATCACCTAGTCTGTCACTTATTTTTATCGAATGATCTGAGGAAAGATTGAATGTACAATAGTATGCTGAGGCAGTCCGTCCAGGGCAGATGTTTCTCCATTATAGAGGAGCAACATGGATGCTGTAGCTTAATACTGTAAAATATAAGTGGGCTTCACCAGCAGTGATGCTGAGATGTGTCCAATACAACTGAAAACAGAAGTAAACATAATCCACCATGGTATTATTCATTAAGACAAGTGAAAAGTTGGGAGTCTTCGAGCGTCTATCTCCGAGCATGCCCTACCATATGTTCAGTGTCAATATGACTTCACGGTTGCTCATGTGGAAAATAGCTTGTGGCCACAGAATGCACCCTGAGAAAAGAGTGCTTTGTTTAGATAAATACTCTTCGACGGGAAAATACGAAATGGAAGAATGAGAAGCCATGTCTAAGAATGATATGCTGCGTTTTTTAATTAAGGAGGGAAATGTAATACAATTGATTAGGAATGTGGTCATATTGAGAGAGGAGAGATAGTTTTAAATGTTTTGTTGTATTTATTTCACCTTTATTTTACAATGCAGGTGAATTAAGAACAGATTCTTATTCACAATGATGAGTTGGCGAAAGTGGACTAGAAACTAAAAAGAATTGTCCATTTGCTTCGATGGTCCTTGGCGGTCCTCAAAGGCCTGCCTCGGCTGCCTGGCATGGGTCTGTCAGATGAGAGGCAAAGACAGATGTGAAGAGAAATAGAGAAGTAAACATAACGTAGCCTGAGAGAGCAGGGAGATACGACGACATGTGAGAAAGCACGGAGTACAGGAATACAAAGTAAAAGAAACCTAAGAAGGGGCATTATTTGAAGTCTACTGGATGACCTCCCAGTCATATACACTCCAGAGACTAGAAGCTCAAGATAAAACTCTCCTCTTGAAGTTCAATGGGATTGACCTGAAGCATTTTTTAAGAGTCAAACATGGTCAAGCTTCTCATTCGTTGGAGGGTTTGAAGAAAACATAAATGGGGAGATTAGGAGGGACACACTTGTTACATTTTAAACAGTTTCCAAGGAGCTGGCCCTTCTAAGGCGCTGGCCCTCCTATGGTGCTGGCCCTCCCATGGCGCTGGCCCTTCTATGGTGCTGGCCCTCTCAAGGTGCTGGCCCTCCCATGGTGCTGGCCCTCTCAAGGTGCTGGCCCTCCTATGGTGCTGGCCCTCCTAAGGCACTGGCCCTCCTATGGTGCTGGCCCTCCTATGGTGCTGGCCCGCCTAAGGCGCTGGCCCTCTCAAGGTGCTGGCCCTCCAATGGTGCTGGCCCTCCCATGGTGCTGGCCCTCTCAAGGTGCTGGCCCTCTCAAGGTGCTGGCCCTCTCAAGGTGCTGGCCCTCCCATGGCGCTGGCCCTCCCATGGCGCTGGCCCTCTCAAGGCAATGGCCCTCCCAAGGCGCTGGCCTTCCTATGGTGCTGGCCCTCTCAAGGTGCTGGCGCTCATGGTGCTGGCCCTCTCAAGGTGCTGGCCTTCCCAAGGCGCTGGCCTTCCTATGGTGCTGGCCCTCCTAAGGCGCTGGCCTTCCTATGGTGCTGGCCCTCTCAAGGTGTTGGCCCTCCTATGGTGCTGGCCCTCCTATGGTGCTGGCCCTCTCAAGGTGCTGGCCCTCCTATGGTGCTGGCTCTCCCATGGCGCTGGCCATCCCATGGAGCTGGCCCTCTCAAGGCGCTGGCCCTCTCAAGGCGCTGGCCCTCTCAAGGCGCTGGCCTTCCTATGGTAATGGCCCTCCTATGGTGCTGGCCCTCCTAAGGCACTGGCCCTCCTATGGTGCTGGCCCTCCTATGGTGCTGGCCCGCCTAAGGCGCTGGCCCTCATATGGTGCTGGCCCTCGTAAGGCGCTGGCCCTCCTATGGCGCTGGCCCTCCTATGGTGCTGGCCCTCCTATGGTGCTGGCCCTCCTAAGGAGCTGGCCCTCCTATGGTGCTGGCCCTCTCAAGGCGATGGCCCTCCCAAGACGCTGGCCCTCCCAAGGCGCTGGCCCTCCCAAGGCGCTGGCCCTCCCAAGACGCTGGCCCTCCCAAGGCGCTGGCCCTCCCAAGGTGCTGGCCCACCCAAGACGCTGGCCCGCCTAAGGCAGGCCCTCCCAAGGCCCTGGCCCTCCCAAGGCACTGGCCCTCCCAAGGTGCTGGCCCACCCAAGACACTGGCCCTCCCAAGGTGCTGGCCCACCCAAGACGCTGGCTCGCCTAAGGCTGGCCTTCCCAAGGCGCTGGCCCTCCCAAGGCGCTGGCCCTCCCATGGCGCTGGCCCTCCCAAGGCGCTGGCCCTCCCAAGGCGCTGGCCCTCCCATGGCGCTGGCCCTCCCAAGATGCTGGTCCTCCCAAGGTGCTGGCCCTCCCAAGGCGCTGCCCCTCCCAAGGCGCTGGCCTTCCCATGGTGCTGGCCCTCCCAAGGCGCTGGCCTTCGCAAGGTGCTGGCCCTCCCAAGGCGCTGGCCCTCCCAAGGCGCTGTCCTTCGCAAGGCGCTGGCCCTCCCAAGGCGCTGGCCTTCCCAAGGCGCTGGCCCTCCCATGGCGCTGGCCCTCCCAAGGCGCTGGCCCTCCCAAGGCGCTGTCCTTCGCAAGGCGCTGTCATTTATATTTCAGTCCATTCAGAAAACTTCATGTACATTGAATAAAGGCCATGTGTGTGGTTGGCGCTCCCCTTGCTTGTGTTCTGCCTGGCTTCCTTCCTACTGTCTTTATGGGTATGTTCTATTAGGCACCCAGCTCTAATAGTCCCCTAGGAAAGCTTGGGGCACTGTGTTGACTAAATGCATCTTTTACTGCACATGCACCTTGTAAAAGATGCATAAGACCCATTTATACATAGAAAGGCAGGACAAGAAAACCTGTTTAATTAGATTGGCATTTGACGAAATGTGGAGTTTCCTTTATGCTAATGTTGTTGTGCTTTCTTGATGTTACACCTGAATGTGGTGTGTACACTTCACTCAGGAGGATGTGAATAGAACAGGTTATAGAACAGGTTTTAGAACGGGTTAGAGAATGGGTTATAGAACAGGTTATAGAATGGGTTATAGAATGGGTTCTAGAATGGGTTCTAGAATGGGTTATAGAATGGGTTATAGAATGGGTTATAGAATGGGTTCTAGAATGGGTTCTAGAATGGGTTATAGAATGGGTTATAGAATGGGTTATAGAACAGGTTATAGAATGGGTTATAGAATGGGTTCTAGAATGGGTTATAGAATGGGTTCTAGAATGGGTCATAGAATGGGTTATAGAACAGGTTATAGAATGGGTTATAGAATGGGTTATAGAATGGGTTATAGAATGGGTTCTAGAATGGGTTATAGAACGGGTTATAGAATGGGTTATAGAATGGGTTCTAGAATGGGTTATAGAACAGGTTATAGAATGGGTTATAGAACAGGTTATAGAATGGGTTATAGAATGGGTTATAGAATGGGTTATAGAACAGGTTATAGAATGGGTTCTAGAACGGGTTCTAGAATGGGTTATAGAACGGGTTATAGAACAGGTTATAGAATGGGTTCTAGAATGGGTTATAGAACAGGTTTTAGAACAGGTTTTAGAATGGGTTATAGAATGGGTTATAGAATGGTTTATAGAATGAGTTATAGAATGGGTTATAGAATGGGTTATAGAATGGGTTATAGAATGAGTAATAGAACAGGTTATAGAATGGGTTCTGGAATGGGTTATAGAATGGGTTATAGAATGGGTAATAGAACACTTTATAGAATGGGTTCTAGAATGGGTTATAGAACATGTTATAGAATGGGTTATAGAATGGGTTATAGAATGGGTTCTAGAATGGGTTATAGAACGGGTTATAGAATGGGTTATAGAATGGGTTATAGAATGGGTTATAGAACAGGTTATAGAATGGGTTATAGAATGGGTTATAGAACAGGTTATAGAATGGGTTATAGAATGGGTTATAGAATGGGTTATAGAACAGGTTATAGAATGGGTTATAGAACAGGTTATAGAATGGGTTCTAGAATGGGTTATAGAACAGGTTTTAGAACAGGTTTTAGAATGGGTTATAGAATGGGTTATAGAATGGGTTATAGAATGAGTTATAGAATGGGTTATAGAATGGGTTATAGAATGGGTTATAGAATGGGTAATAGAACAGTTTATAGAATGGGTTCTAGAATGGGTTATATAATGGGTTATAGAACGGGTTATAGAACGGGTTATAGAATGGGTTATAGAACAGGTTATAGAATGGGTTATAGAATGGGTTATAGAACAGGTTATATAATGGGTTATAGAATGGGTTATAGAACAGGTTATAGAATGTGTTCTAGAATGGGTTATAGATTGGGTTATAGAACAGGTTTTAGAATGGGTTATAGATTGGGTTATAGAATGGGTTATAGAACAGGTTATAGAATGGGTTATAGAATGAGTTATAGAATGGGTTATAGAATGGGTTATAGAATGGGTTATAGAATGGGTTATAGAATGGGTTATAGAACAGGTTATAGAATGGGTTATAGAACGGGTTATAGAACAGGTTATAGAATGGGTTATAGAATGGGTTATAGAACAGGTTATAGAATGGGTTATAGAATGGGTTATAGAACAGGTTATAGAATGGGTTATAGAATGGGTTATAGAATGGGTTATATAATGGGTTATAGAATGGGTTATAGAATGAGTAATAGAACAGGTTATATAATGGGTTCTGGAATGGGTTCTAGAATGGGTTATAGAATGGGTAATAGAACACTTTATAGAATGGGTTCTAGAATGGGTTCTAGAATGGGTTCTAGAATGGGTTATAGAACAGGTTATAGAATGGGTTATAGAATGGGTTATAGAATGGGTTCTAGAATGGGTTCTAGAATGGGTTCTAGAATGGGTTATAGAACAGGTTATAGAATGGGTTATAGAATGGGTTATAGAACAGGTTATAGAATGGGTTATAGAATGGGTTATAGAATGGGTTATAGAACAGGTTATAGAATGGGTTATAGAACAGGTTATAGAATGGGTTCTAGAATGGGTTATAGAACAGGTTTTAGAACAGGTTTTAGAATGGGTTATAGAATGGGTTATAGAATGGGTTATAGAATGAGTTATAGAATGGGTTATAGAATGGGTTATAGAATGGGTTATAGAATGGGTAATAGAACAGTTTATAGAATGGGTTCTAGAATGGGTTATATAATGGGTTATAGAACGGGTTATAGAACGGGTTATAGAATGGGTTATAGAATGGGTTATAGAACAGGTTATAGAATGGGTTATAGAACAGGTTATAGAATGGGTTATAGAATGGGTTATAGAACAGGTTATAGAATGTGTTCTAGAATGGGTTATAGATTGGGTTATAGAACAGGTTTTAGAAGGGTTATAGATTGGGTTATAGAATGGGTTATAGAACAGGTTATAGAATGGGTTATAGAATGAGTTATAGAATGGGTTATAGAATGGGTTATAGAACAGGTTATAGAATGGGTTATAGAATGGGTTATAGAATGGGTTATAGAACAGGTTATAGAATGGGTTATAGAACGGGTTATAGAACAGGTTATAGAATGGGTTATAGAATGGGTTATAGAACAGGTTATAGAATGGGTTATAGAATGGGTTATAGAACAGGTTATAGAATGGGTTATAGAACGGGTTATAGAATGGGTTATAGAATGGGTTATATAATGAGTTATAGAATGGGTTATAGAATGGGTTCTAGAATGGGTTCTAGAATGAGTTATAGAACGGGTTATAGAATGGGTTATAGAATGGGTTATAGACGGGTTATAGAATGGGTTCTAGAATGTGTTCTAGAACGGGTTATAGAATGGGTTATAGAATGGGTTATAGAACGGGTTATAGAATGGGTTCTAGAATGGGTTCTAGAATGGGTTATAGAATGGTTTATAGAACAGGTTTTAGAATGGGTTATAGAATGGGTTCTAGAATGGGTTATATAATGGGTTATAGAACGGGTTATAGAACGGGTTATAGAATGGGTTATAGAATGGGTTATAGAACAGGTTATAGAATGGGTTATAGAATGGGTTATATAATGGGTTATAGAACAGGTTATAGAATGGGTTATAGAATGGGTTATAGAATGTGTTCTAGAATGGGTTATAGAACAGGTTATAGAACAGGTTTTAGAATGGGTTATAGAATGGGTTATAGAATGGGTTATAGAACAGGTTATAGAATGGGTTATAGAATGGGTTCTAGAATGGGTTATAGAATGGGTTACAGAATGGGTTCTAGAATGGGTTCTAGAATGGGTTCTAGAATGGGTTATAGAACAGGTTTTAGAACGGGTTATAGAATGGGTTATAGAATGGGTAATAGAACGGGTTATAGAACAGGTTATAGAATGGGTTATAGAACAGGTTATAGAATGGGTTCTAGAATGGGTTCTAGAATGAGTTATAGAACAGGTTCTAGAATGGGTTATAGAATGGGTTATAGAACGGGTTATAGAATGGGTTCTAGAATGGGTTATAGAATGGGTTATAGAATGGGTTATAGAATGGGTTATTTTGGAATGAATACAAAAAATACTGCCTTTGACGGCACAACAGTGCTAGGCCTGATTACCAAACAGGGTACAGGGAGGAGGTGAGTGCCTTGGCGGAGTGGTGCCAGGAAAATTACCTCCCCTAAAATGTTAACAAAACTAAGTAGTATGGAGAGGGTCAGAAGCTTCAAGTTCCTCGCCATGCGCATAATTGATGACCTGAAATGGTCCCTTCAAACAGACAGAGTGGTGAAAAAGGCACAACAGCGCCTCTTCAACCTCAAGGGGCTGAATAAATGTGGCTTGGTACCTAAGACCATCACAAACTTCTACAGTTGAAGTCGGAAGTTTACATACACCTTATCCAAGTACATTTAAACTTTGTTTTTCACAATTCATGACATTTAATCAGAGTAAAAATTCTCTGTCTTAGGTCAGTTAGGATCACCACTTCATTTTAAGAATGTGAAATGTCAGAATAATTATTTATTTCAGTTTTTATTTATTTCATCACATTCCCCGTGGGTCAGAAGTTTACATACACTCAATTAGTATTTGGCAGCATTGCTTTTAAATTGTTTAACTTGGGTCAAATGTTTGAGGTAGCCTTCCACAAACTTCCCACATTAAGTGGGGTGAATTTTGTCCCATTCCTCCTGACGGAGCTGGTGTAACTGAGTCAGGTTTGTAGTCCTCCTTGCTTGCACATGCTTTTTAGTTCTGCCCACAAATTTTCATAGGATTGAGGTCAGGGATTTGTGATGGCCATCCCAATACCTTGACTCTGTTGTCCTTAAGCCATTTTGCCACAACTTTGGAAGTATGCGTGGGGTCATTGTCAATTTGGAAGACCCATTTGTGACCAAGCTTTAACTTCCTGACTGATGTCTTGAGATACCCACATAATTGTCCTCCTGATGCCATCTATTTTGAGAAGTGCACCAGTCCCTCCTGCAGCAAAGCAACCCCACAACATGATGCTGCCACCCCCGTGCTTCATGGTTGGGATGGTGTTCTTCGGCTTGCAAGCCTCCCCTTCTTTCCTCCAAACATAACGATTATGACCAAACAGTTCATTATGACCAAACAGTTCATTATGACCAAACAGTTCATTATGACCAAACTGTTCATTATGACCAAACAGTTCATTATGACCAAACAGTTCATTATGACCAAACAGTTCATTATGACCAAACAGTTCATTATGGCCAAACAGTTCTGTTTTTGAGGCACAGACAATTAATGTTTGTAAGCTTCTGACCCACTGGAATTGTGATGCAGTGAGTTATAAGTGAAATAATCTGTCTGTAAACAATTGTTGAAAAAGATACTTGATGTCAAAACCAACTTGCCAAAACTATTGTTTGTGGTTGAAAAATGTGGTTGAAAAATGAGTAATGACTCCAACCTAAGTATATGTAAACCTCCGACTTCCGACTGTACATATGCACCATTCAGAGCATGCTGTTGGATTGTATCTCCTCCTGGCTTGGCAATTACACCTTCTGCAACTGCAGGGCTCTCCAGAGGGTGGAGCGGTCAACCCAAAGCATTGTTGGGGGCAGACTGCCTGCCCTCCTGGACAACTACAGCACCTGGTATCACAGGAATGCCAAGAAGATCAAGGACCCCACCCAGCTATTCGAGGCTGTTCACCCCGCTTCCATCTAGGAGGCGGAGACAGGTGCATCAAAGCTGGGACAGAAAAACTGATCAACAGTTTCTATCTCCAGGTCATCAAACTATCAAAAAGTCATCACAATCCAGCCTCCGCCCTGAACCTCAAACACGGTCGACAGACGGCTGCCACCTGGTACTCTACCCTGCATCTTAGAGACCGCTGCACTATGTACATAGAGCCATTGAACACTGGTGGAAGGTGAATGAGCTGGAGCGGTGTTTTTCAGACCAGGAGACATCCTGAAAAGTCTTCTCAGTAAAACGTCTGTAGCGTCCGAACGGTTTGGGCTACAGTATGTGACCGACTACCTGAATTTGGTCTTACATAGTAAGATTTGAAATTGTGTTTTTTACATTGGATAAAAGTATGGACCACTACACAGATCATACACATAAACGAATTCAAATTCCTCTCCTGTGAAGTAGTGACGTGTGACATATGCCTAACTTCCTGAAACGAGTCACACATGACCACTCTACGGAAAGACCAGACTCTCACAAACACAATGGTTTTGTTCAATGACTCCCACAAGTGTCACAGAAGTCATCTGAAGGTAACCTGATTAAAAACATTTACCAAGGTTTTGTTCCCCCCCCAAAAAAGGTTAGTTGATGTAGTTCATCATAATATTTATAGTACTGCACATCTCATGTTAGTTACACTGTTTATACAAACCACATATTAATATACTCTACCATTCAAACGTTTTGGCATCACTTAGAAATGTCCTTGTTTTTTTTAAAGAAAAGCACATTTTGCTGTCCATTAAAATAACATCAAATTGATCAGAAATACAGTGTAGACATTGTTGATGTTGTAAATTACTTTTATAGTTGAAAAAGGCAGATTTCTAATGGAATATCTACATAGGTGTACAGAGGCCCATTAGCAGCAACCATCACTCCTGTGTTCCAATGGTACGTTGTGTTAGCTAATCCAAGTTTATCATTTTAAAAGGCTAATTGATCATTAGAAAACCCTTTTGCAGTTATGTTAGCACAGCTGAAAACTGTTGTACTGATTAAATAACCAATACAACTGGCCTTCTTTAGACTAGATGAGTAACTGGAGCATCAGCATTTGTGGTTCGATTACATTCTCAAACTGGCCAGAAACAAAGGACTTTCTTCTGAAACTCGTCAGTCTATTCTTATTCTGAGAAATGAAGGCTATTCCATGCAAGAAATTGCCAAGAAACTGAAGATCTCGTATAACGCTGTGTACTACTCCCTTCACAGAACAGTGAAAACTGGCTCTAACCAGAATAGAAAGAGGAGTGGGAGGCCCCGGTGCACAACTAAGCAAGAGGACAAGTACATTAGAGTGTCTAGTTTGAGAAACAGACACCTCACAAGTCTTCAGCTGGCATCTTCATTAAATAGTATCCGCAAAACACCAGTCTCAAGATCAACAGTAAAGAGGCGACTCCAGGATGCTGGCCTTCTAGGCAGAGTTGCAAAGAAAAAGCCATATCTCAGACTGGCCAATAAAATGAAAGATTAAGGTGGGTAAAAGAACACAGATACTGGATGGAGGAAGATTGGAAAAAGTGTTATGGACAGACAAATCTAAGTTTGAGGTGTTCGCATCCTAGGAATGGGTTCCGTAACTGTTGTCAGATAGATGTGGGAAATGCGTAGAGCTTCTTTTTTTTAGCTGATTCTACCAATAGCCATATTGATTTACAGGTGTACAGTTCAGGTACCCTTTTATCATTAATTATAAAAGCCAAGCTTTATTGAGACATGACGTTTATTGAGACGTGTGCAACATTTCAATCGCAGGCACTTCCATGATTAAACAAGTTTTACAATGAAAGAACTGCTTGTTTGGTAAATTTTTATGGGACCTATATTATATATTAATCACATTTTAGATCTAAATGGTAATGTACAGTAAAACGTGCAATTAATTTCTAACGGGTTTTTAAACATAAAATCCAATCAGAACGATAAAATAGTTTTTGCAAATTATCAAACTCAAAAGAAGAGTCAGGGCTAGCTAGATGTTTTCATCCAATAGTTAACTAAACATTTTCCCCGCTGGGTGTAATCTCCGACAAACATCTGGCTGCATTATCAGGCCCTGTCCAGTCTGAGCTCGCAATAGCGGCTAATTAGATAGAGGGATGGACAGAGAGAGAGAGAGAGAGAGGGAGAGTCAGAGAAAGAGAGTGCGAGAGAGAGTGAGAGAGAGCGAAACAGAGATAGAGAGAGTCAGAGAGAGAGAGAGCGAGTGAGAGATGGAGAGCAAGAGAAAGAGAGAGAGAGAGAGAGAGAGAGAGAGAGAGAGAGAGAGAGTCAGAGAGAGAGAGAGCGAGTGAGAGATGGAGAGCAAGAGAGAGAGAGAGAGAGAGAGAGAGAGAGAGAGAGAGAGAGAGAGGAAAACTGAGACAGCCGGAGTTTGAGCTCCAGATTTCTTGCCCACCGATATATACTTGACCCATATTTCTCTTAAGGTCTACCCACATTTTTCTCAGTGACGTCGATAATGTAGTCAGTGGTGATCTGATGAAGAAAAGAGAACTAGGAGGGCAGGACTCCCCCCTGCCCTACAACATGTCAAAAGGCATCCATACAAGCCCAGAGACATAAAGCATGATATTAAGATATCAGACTCATTTCCAGTAGAGCTGTTTCTGTCCTTCCCAGCTATTGTTTCCTTGTCAGTTGTGTATTTGTGGGAGTTCAAATGGACATTGCCTCTTTACTAGAGTGAAGGAAAAAATGACAACTAAATCGATAGTCTGAAACCAGTGAGGATCCATTGGGAACCTGATTTACACAGATCTCTATAACTCCTGTACAGGGTTCTCATCAAGAAACATTTACATTACAGCCTCATTGAAACATATTTTAATTAAATTTACTCTGGTTTTGTGAGAACACAAAGACATAATGCCACAGTGATGAAAATCAATCTCTTTTTTAAACTTTCATAACTTAAAGTGAATAAATAGCCTCCCTTATACCTCTCAAAGGCCTCACCGCCCGCTGACCTCGCAAGCGACAAATTGCTGGTCATGTTAATTTCTCCCTTTTCCTCCCTGCATGGAGAGCCTCAATATGCCTCATTCTGTTGTCACCGTGGGTGGCCCTTCTTTTCGATGACATCTCCGGTGGTGGGCGGAGCTCTCCCCGAGGGGGTGTGGTCAAGATGCCATGAAGGAGGGTCCACCACCTGTTGTCACTCCCATTGTGAACATTGAGGGTAGAGTGTCATCGTCGCTGTGACACGTTTGTGCTCCTGTTAACGTGTCATTTTTGTGTCAAACACCACAGCTCAAGCAAGACTGTTGGGCTATGTACCTATGACGATACTAGCATAACACTTTGCATGCAGCCCAATACCATCATTAATTATAGTAGCATGCTAGTGTGCATTGAAACAGAGATATGCTCTGGAGAACTTAGCATCTCCCCATGTGCAGATATACACTGAGTGTACAAAACATTAGGAACCCCTTCTGAAATATTGAGTTGCACCCCCCTTTTGCCCTCAGAACAGCCTTCATTCGTCAGGGCATGGACTCTACAAGGTGTCAAAAGCGTTCCAGGCCAATGTTGACTCCAATATGCTTCCCACAGTTGTGTCAAGTTGGTTGGACGTCTTTCGGGTGGTGGACCATTCTTGATACACACAGGAAACTGTGGAGCATGAAAAACCCAGCAGCGTTGACAATTTTGACACATTCAAACCGGTGCACCTGGCACCTACTACCATATTCTGTTCAAATACACATCTTGTTCCTTGCCCATTCACCCTCTGAAAGGCACACATACACAATCAATGTCTATATTGTCTCAAGGCTTACAAATCCGTCTTTAACCCGTCTCCTCCCCTTCATCTACACTGATTGAAGTGTATTTAACATCAATAAGGAATCATAAGATTCACCTGGACAGTCTGTCATGGAAAGAGTGGAGGAAGAGGAAGGAAGAAGTGAGTTGCAAAGCCAGGGAGACGCTCATGATCACATGCAGTACATTGGCCATAATCCGTCTGCAGAGTGTATCCTGCTGCAGAGTGTCTCCTGCTGCAGAGTGTCTCCGGCTGCAGAGTGTCTCCTGCTGCAGAGTGTCTCCTGCTGCAGAGTGTCTCCTGCTGCAGAGTGTCTACTGCTGCAGAGTGTCTCCTGCAGAGTGTCTCTGGCTGCAGAGTGTCTCCTGCAGAGTGTCTCCTGCAGAGTGTCTCCTGCTGCAGAGTGTCTCCTGCTGCAGAGTGTCTCCTGCAGAGTGTCTCCTGCTGCAGAGTGTCTCCTGCAGAGTGTCTCCTGCAGAGTGTCTCCTGCTGCAGAGTGTCTCCTGATGCAGAGTGTCTCCTGCAGAGTGTCTCCTGCTGCAGAGTGTCTCCTGCAGAGTGTCTCCTGCAGAGTGTCTCCTGCTGCAGAGTGTCTCCTGCTGCAGAGTGTCTCCTGCTGCAGAGTGTCTCCTGCTGCAGAGTGTCTCCTGCAGAGTGTCTCCTGCTGCAGAGTGTCTCCTGCTGCAGAGTGTCTCCTGCAGAGTGTCTCCTGCAGAGTGTCTCCTGCTGCAGAGTGTCTCCTGCTGCAGAGTGTCTCCTGCAGAGTGTCTCCTGCTGCAGAGTGTCTCCTGCAGAGTGTCTCCTGCAGAGAGTCTCCTGCTGCAGAGTGTCTCCTGCTGCAGAGTGTCTCCTGCAGAGTGTCTCCTGCAGAGTGTCTCCTGCTGCAGAGTGTCTCCTGCAGAGTGTCTCCTGCTGCAGAGTGTCTCTGGCTGCAGAGTGTCTCCTGCAGAGTGTCTCCTGCTGCAGAGTGTCTCCTGCAGAGTGTCTCCTGCAGAGTGTCTCCTGCTGCAGAGTGTCTCCTGCTGCAGAGTGTCTCCTGCTGCAGAGTGTCTCCTGCAGAGTGTCTCCTGCAGAGAGTCTCCTGCTGCAGAGTGTCTCCTGCTGCAGAGTGTCTCCTGCAGAGTGTCTCCTGCAGAGTGTCTCCTGCTGCAGAGTGTCTCCTGCAGAGTGTCTCCTGCTGCAGAGTGTCTCTGGCTGCAGAGTGTCTCCTGCAGAGTGTCTCCTGCTGCAGAGTGTCTCCTGCTGCAGAGTGTCTCCTGCAGAGTGTCTCCTGCTGCAGAGTGTCTCCTGCAGAGTGTTTCTGGCTGCAGTGGCTCAGGCTGCAGTGGCTCAGGCTCCCCACACACCCAGTATAGGGACTCGTTATGTACTTTTAAGCGAGTCAATCTAAATTATATTCGTAATGAGCCTCGTAGGAAGGCCCCTGTCATCATTACCGAGACCTCCGGGACGAGGTCGGGATGCCATGTGCCCACTTTCCCCACTTCCTGTGTGACCCCACCCCTTGCTTTGAAGTCCCAGGGGATGGTTGGCTTTAACTCATGTGTCCTTTCGTAGATGATGGCCGGCCTAATTGATTATAGGAGGAAGGGGGGCTGTCTGGTTGTAGTGACCTCTGATGATTAAGATGAGGAGAAAGGCGGGGTCTGACAGATCACTCATTATTGGTAGGGGTCATGGTCAGAGTTAGCATCATGATCAGATTTAGGGTCATGGTCAGAGTTAGGGCCATGGTCTCAGAGTTAGGGGCATGGTCTCAGAGTTAGGGCCATAGTCTCAGAGTTAGGGCCATGGTCTCAGATTTAGGGCCATGGTCTCAGAGTTAGGGTCATGGTCAGAGTTAGGACATGGTCAGAGTTTGGGCCATGGTCAGAGTTAGGGCCATGGTCAGAGTTAGGGCCATGGTCTCAGAGTTAGGGCCATGGTCTCAGAGTTAGGGCCATGGTCAGAGTTTGGGCCATGGTCAGAGTTAGGGTCATGGTCTCAGATTTATTTCTAGTGACGTTCAAACAAAGGTATTCATTTGAATAGAGTTGAATCTTCATTGCGAAGAAAATCTATATGTTTCTTAGCTTTTTTTGTTCTTTCATTATCAAGTATCAGCATGTATTTACCAGGTTTTCCCTATGACATTATCTAGTCATAATGAGTATGTTCTTGTTCTTTATTTTGCTTGCTTCAAATAGTTGACCACAGTCGTTAACTACCAAACGGTAGTGGCGCTCGTTTGACTAATAATAAATACGAAAAACGAGAAAACCTTGCAGCCTCTGACATTTTGAAGACATTTTTGAAGTCATCCTATTGTCATGCCATCTCTAGCAACCTAACATCTGCATTTAACCCTTGCCTCCCTCTATATCACAGTACAAACTCTGTTTCCATCTACAGTAGGACAATTACATGCTAATCAGAGTTTGTAGCCATTCAGTGTGTTTGTGTAAGCCATCTAATCAGTGTGTTCTGCTTTTCGGTGACTTCACGCTGTGTTTCATTAAACCCCAACAGCCCCCAACCCAAAACAGGCTTCAGTGAGATTGTGGTAGGAGATGCGGGCGAGATTAAACAATCTCCTGATCGTGACTCGTTAAATTGCTGTAATTAGGGCAAGCGAGATAAACTTATCTCGCTACTGTGACATTGTTCTCACATTGCTGTTTTGAAGATACAACCATTTGAAATAATGACTCATTACAAGTTACAGCGAAGCACTAAGAATAATTTTGGGGGTTTGGTAACAGAACTAAGAAAATAGTTAAAGCAAAGGGAGAATATTTCTTGTGTTGGTCCTGGGTTTGAAATAAGTTCTCCTAAGAACGGACCCCCTGAGTAGAGAAGTTATATTTATCCTCATGTACAAATGACTGAAGGACATTGATATGATAAAGAGCCATGGAGATACTTGTCACAAAGACCTGAAAGTCTGAAATGAATTAGCACTATCTGTGTCAACCACATACAGACCGTTTCATTAGAGATTGAAGGACAGAACTGAAATATATCTCAATAAGTACCATATAAGAAAGGCATGTGATGTATAGACACATATAAATATGTAAATGCCAATACAAATACATGTGAAATGTACATATATGAAAATCAAAAGCATTCAAGATATACAATTGTTTTGCCGGATGTGAGTCGTTGAACTATCTTGACATTCTTCTATTGTCTTCTTTCTGTTGTTGATCATTCTGTACCCAGCAGTGTACAAACCTGATGATAAGCAGCAAACAGGCAGCAAACAGAACCCTCTAAAGACAAAGAACAGAACCCTCTAAAGACAAAGAACAGAACCCTCTAAAGACAAAGAACAGAACCCTCTAAAGACAAAGAACAGAACCCTCTAAAGACAAAGAACAGAACCCTCTAAAGACAAAGAACAGAACCCTCTAAAGACAAAGAACAGAACCCTCTAAAGACAAAGAACAGAACCCTCTAAAGACAACGAACAGAACCCTCTAAAGACAAAGAACAGAACCCTCTAAAGACAACGAACAGAACCCTCTAAAGACAAAGAACAGAACCCTCTAAAGACAAAGAACAGAACCCTCTGAAGACAGAGTTCTTGGCTAGTTCTCTGTCCACCCACCAGCTCTTCCACTGTCCAGAAGTCACTCTACAAATCTACACATACAGAGCTCTTCATTAGTTCTCTGTCTACGCACCAGCCTTTCCACTGTCCAGAAGTCACTCTACAAATCTACACAGACAGAGCTCTTCATTAGTTCTCTGTCTACCCACCAGCCTTTCCACTGTCCAGAAGTCACTCTACAAATCTACACATACAGAGCTCTTCATTAGTTCTCTGTCTACCCAACAGCCTTTCCACTGTCCAGAAGTCACTCTACAAATCTACACAGACAGAGCTCTTCATTAGTTCTCTGTCCACCCACCAGCCTTTCCACTGTCCAGAAGTCACTCTACAAATCTACAAAGACAGAGCTCTTCATTAGTTCTCTGTCTACCCACCAGCCTTTCCACTGTCCAGAAGTCACTCTACAAATCTACACATACAGAGCTCTTCATTAGTTCTCTGTCTACCCACCAGCTCTTCCACTGTCCAGAAGTCACTCTACAAATCTACACAGACAGAGCTCTTCATTAGTTCTCTGTCTACCCACCAGCCTTTCCACTGTCCAGAAGTCACTCTACAAATCTACACATACAGAGCTCTTCATTAGTTCTCTGTCTACCCACCAGCCTTTCCACTGTCCAGAAGTCACTCTACAAATCTACACAGACAGAGCTCTTCATTAGTTCTCTGTCTACCCACCAGCCTTTCCACTGTCCTGAAGTAGTCAGAGCTTTATGTCAGAGAGGGCTTGATTATA